>NC_049170.1:117539736-117839736 GCF_009769625.2 Cygnus olor
GTTCTAAATGGAAACAAAACCAGAACCATAACGAGCAGTAAACTATTAAAATTAAGTAATCCAGGGAAGCATAGCCAGTCATCAAGAACTGTATATATAGATGCTGTTTATATGAACTCATGAACACATTTTTCATCATCATCAGAGCACTATTATGTGAATAGATGCAAACAACCTACCTGGTGTTACTTCTATGTTCTCTCCAGTTACTTGTAATATTGGGCAAAGAGGGTGGCAAAGACCTGTACTGAACAATACTAAAAGTCACCTGCATCTTCAAATTTTAAGTAATTTTGAATTCTTTTCCAAACTGTTACAACTGGACTCAAAAATACTTTAAGACATTAAGCCTTCTCTCAGATGATTTGAATTTGTGGTAAGTGCAATTCAGTAGTGTTTTCTGAAAAGCTAGAATTAAAATTAACCTGTGTAGTTTATAAGAGTATACAGTGACAAAACTGAAGTCTTCTTATTAGTGTTTTATAATCTTGCTTAAATTTTGTTTGTTTGATTGTTTGTTTATTTTCATGTCTGGGAGTACCTGCAATGTTTAGCTCAGTCCAGAACACACCTGGCAAATCATAGAACTTGGTGTTATGATGGACTGCTATTTTGATAGATCATATTCCTCAGTCAGTAGTAATACTAGTTAAATTTCATTTCTGATTGTTTTTTTAAGACACTTTAATTTTTTTGTAATGGAATTACACAAAGTGGGTTACATAAATTTGGCTAGCATGGACCAGAAAAGAAACTGGCTGCTGATCTTTTTTCTTTATTTACTCTCATATTCAGTGTTCCGATTATTATTTTTTCCTGCAGCTTTTCTTGAGGAAAATCCATTAGTACCGTGAAATGCTCTGATTGTATAGTGATAAATGCCAAGCTGATATACAGGCATCTTATCTCCTGTCTGCCTTAGAAGACTGTAACTCCACCAAGATTCTCAAGCAATCTTTCTACCACAAAAATTCTCCCTTTCCATTGTCTGAGCCATCCAAACATCTGTTTGTCTTGATCTCTCCAGTCTCCTGAAATTTCATTACCAAATTATGTCATTATCTATAGCATGTATCTAGGTGCATTCATTCTGGCTTCTTTATTCTTTATTCTGATGCTGGATGTTCTCCAGTTCAAAATCACAGAAGGTACACTTCAGGAATCAGAAATTACTTTCTCACCATCCTTACTGAAGCTTAGGTCTGCAGTTCCAAGGGACATTGTAGGACACAAGGTTACTGGCCTACTGAAGAAATTAGAAATCAAAGTATTTAATCATTATTAAAACAAAATTTAAATTGCCCTTTGGCTGGAAATCCTGTCTGCCCATGTGAGAACAATTTCTAAGGTTAATTTATATTCCTCTTCCCCCCACTCGGAAAATGTTAAGAACTCATGCACATTTTTAGTGGTATACTATATCTACAGGTGGAATCACCAAATAAAGTCCAGTTATCAGTGCAAGTATCTGGGTAAGAATGGCTTTTCAAAGAAACTAAATAGACAATTAAACATTTATTTATTTAAAAGAAGTCATTGTGTGATTGGTGTGTGACCTGTAACTGACACAGTATCGGGACCATGGAAGAGGGTTAGTTAGGGTTAATTAGTTAGTTAGGGTGCAGTCCTACTTTACCAGAAAAAAGGTAAGATTGACAACAAGGACAGAAAGACAAGGTAATACTGCAGGCCTGGGACAGTGTCCAAGCTTCTAGGGATCTTATTTATTCAGATCCTGAGAAGCAGAATCCTTGTCTGGCAGGAAGTAGATAAAACTGGAAGAATATTCTTTCTTGAAGCAGAGAAACATACAGTACTGGCTTTATGCAGCAAGGGTTTGGTACCTGGGTGGGGGGTCTGCAGGGACGGCCTCTGAGCAGAGCCCAGCAGCTACCCCATGTCAGATCAGAGCCAGCTCCAGACGGCTCCAGAAAAGACTCATTGCTGGCCAAAGCTTAGCCCATGAACAACTGTGGTTAAGTCTCTGTGAGAAAGTGTTTTAAAAAAAGGCAGCAACTGAGAGAGATGAGAAAACGTGAAACAGCCCTGCAGCCCCCAAGGTCACTGGAGAAGGAAGGCAGGAGGTGCTCCAGGCACAGAGCAGAAGTTCCCCTGCGGCCTGTGGACAGGCCCCTGGTGGAGCACGCTGTCCCCCTGCAGCCCATGGGTCCCACATGGAGCAGATCTCCATGCTGCAGCCCATGGAGGAGCCCCCAGTGGAGCAGGTGGATGTGGCCTGGAGGAGGCTGTGGCCCATGGAGAGCCCCTGCAGGAGCAGGCCCCAGGCCAGAGCTGCAGCCCGTGGAGAGGAGCCCACACAGGAGCAGGGGTCTGGGGGGAGCTGTCGCCCGTGGGGGACCCTTGCTGGAGTGGTTTGGTCCTGGGGGATGGACCCTGTGGTACGGAGCCATGTGGGAGCAGTTCTTGAAGAGCTGCTGCCTGTGGGCAGCCCCCACAGGCTCAGTTCTGGAAGGACGGCATCCCGTGGGAGGGACCCCACGTTTAGCAGGGGCAGAGAGTGACCAAGAAGGAGCCACGGAGACAAAGCGTCAGGGGCTGACCGTAGCCCCCATTTCCCATTCCCCTGCGCCACTCAGCAGGATGAGGTAGAAGAGGGTGGATGGGGGAAAGGGGGTTTTAGTTTCTCATTGCTCTAGCTTGTTAGTAATCAGCAATAAATAAAATTAATCTTCTCCAAACTGAGTCCAGTTTGCCCATTTTAGTTACAGGTAGGTGATCTCCCTGTCCTTATTTCAACCCAGGAGATTTTTTCCTTTTATTTTCTTCCCCTGTACTTTTGAGGAGGAGTGAGACTGGCAGGGTGGGCACCTGGCAGCTAACCAACGTCAACCCACCACACATACACCATCAAATGTCATAGCGAAAGAAATACAGTTTTGCTTTTCTTACTTGGAGCTACATGAAAGAAAAAGATCTTCATAGATAGCTTCAAAAAACATGCTCCTGACACTTTTAAATACCAGTCATACAGAACTCTAGGATGGTAAGTGAGAAGCAAAGCTGTCACTTAAGCTTCCATTACAGTGTTCATAGGGCCACTGCCCTGGTCTGCTCAGCCAATCCACTGCTGTGATGACAGATTTAGTCCTTATGAGGAAGCAAATAAATAAAGAGTCATAAAGACTCAGCCATTCCTGAGGGACTTCTCTCTTTTTTGAACTTTTCAAAACCAGTGGGGGCTGCTGCCCTCTGCTCTAGTAGTCTGTCCAAGGGAAAGCTGTTGGCCCACTTCCCCACTTGCTCTGAAGGCACAGGGCAGTGGGACCCACAGAAAACATCCACAGCAGGTCTGTCTGACCATGACACTGCAAAGTGCGGAGAGAGCGACACACTGTACCACCAGTCACCTGGTGTGTGACGTGGTTTGCAAGAAGTACAGAATAGCTTAAAATCACCCTACATCTATTAGAAATAAGCAAGGTTGCAGTTGAATGAGATTTGATAAGTCCTCTTGTGCTGCTTGTGGGTTCCTCTTTTCTGCCCCTGGGGACCTGGCTGCTTATGCTGTAGACCAGCTCCTAGGCAGCATGGCCATGGTAGCCGGTAAGAGTAAACAATTAGTGTTTGAGCACTGGGGGTCTGCACCCGTGTCAGGGAGGGGACCACCATCCTTGGCTTTGCCACCCTTCCACGCAGAGCTCCTGGGGCTGCTGCTCCCTGACACCTCCTATTTGTGGCCTTCTGACTGTGTCAGTGTATATTTTATTATCATTAAGCTATGTTAAATGCAAGCGACTTGTTTGTTATTAAAAAGATGTTGTTTTTTTTTTTCCTCTCTTTTCTTTGTATTTCCTGATTACTTCCCCAACTGGATCATTTGGGGACCTACAGTACCGGCTGAATAACAGTGCCTCCTGTTGATCCTGTGAAATGCTCTGCAGCTTGTGATGTGCTGCAAAAGGCTTTGGGGTTGTCTTAATCCATGTTAGCGGCAGCAATTCCCAGCTCTTGAACTCCTGGACTTTCACATGTCTTGCTATTATTGAGGTTGTCTTTGAAGATAGTCCAAGGTTGTTCTTCGAAGACATTGTCTCAGAAACTTGCCCATACTGAATGTAATAAGCTGTTGTCAGTCCCACATTTAGACTACAGGCACAAGTGATTCAGCTTCCAGACATTTCTGAAGCTAACCAGTAAGCCAAATCTGTCAAAGAGCCAGAAGCAGAACTAGGGTGTTCCCCAGAAATCTTCCAGTGCTGGGATGTGCTGCATCCTGTGAGAGATGCTGACTTCTCACCTGGTGTTCCAGGTAGGCACCTGCCATGTGTAGCTACGCATGAAGCCAAGCTGCAACCAATATTGTACATATGTAATTGATTGGGATAGTCCTTGCATGAAAGACTAATAATTTACTATGTATGGAAAGCATAATAGCACCTAGAAGTAAATTTACCAATGTATCGTAATTAATGTATTGCTATTCTATAGCATGTTTTACAAGTGTCTATGAACTTCTGTGTCTGAAACTCTAATTTTTCATTTTTATTCTTAGAGTGAGAGTGATTGTTTTGTTCTGTTGGTTAAGTTCTATTATTTATTTTTTTTTTTTTCTTTTACAATTTCAGTTGAAAATGGTGAGCCTTTTTATTCCATGTGGACTGTATGGTGGTAGCAGGGAGGGGAATAAATTACTTCCTTACGGTTAGATTTGTGTGATTGAGTGGGGGGAAGGCCACTATAATTGCTGTTCTTTACTGGCTGTAGCATTAAATAGCAGCTAGTGCTTTCCTTTCTTTATACTTTATTGAGTAGATGAGATTCATTGATCTGCTTTCCCTCCTGATTTGCCATTTTCTCATATTACATCCCCTTCTATTTGGCTTCTTTGTAAAGAGTTCAATTTTGCTTTATGTTCAGAGATTACTTTTTCATGACTTCTAAAGTTTAGTGAGGTGACTAGTCAGGATCTGTCTTCTATTGTATTCACTGGAAAAGCACAGTTCTCAGTTTTCCTTTTTATCTACTGTCAGGCTGTACTCTGTTTCGAGGATAGCTCTAGGAAATGGCTTGTATTTATTTCAAATTTCAAAAGTGCCTAGTGGCAGGGAAAGCTTTCAGGTGTGTACAGGTATAAGTGGCCTTGTACTCGGACCAATGTTGTCTTGTATACTATGGCAGTTAAGTACCTGAACAAAACAAAAAAGATACTGTCCAAAAAGTGTCCTCTTGAAAGGCAAGTATTCTGAATGAAATACAGTCATTTGCTAAACTTAGAGACACGGCTGGAGAGAACGAGTTTGCTTTGGAGTTAGAAAATATGCACTCGTGTCATGGTAAAAATGGCCTTATGTAGTAAATGTCACAAAACTGGACCTCTACTAACAGACTTGTGGCTACAGATAAAGGAACTGTAGGCTTCAGAGGTTTGTAAAATAATATATGCAGGATTCCCACTCAGAAATTCAAACAGTCTTTTCAGTCTGAATACACATGCTTTGATTCATGTTTTCTGATGCTCTGTGTGGTGCCTGATGTGAAGTCTAACACGCATGTATTAAAAGGTAAAGTTCCATATGCAGTCTTAGTGCTTTTCATGTAAATAACATCTCAAGGTGGAATTCTTGGGAAGCTCATAATGAAACTAGAGTCAGAGTTATGCTCCATGCCTCCTATTCCCAGCCAAGTGTTACACATAACAGTCTGATGTGGTTGCCTGCTGAAAACCTAACTGAATTGTTTCAAAAAGGCATTTTGGGGTTGAAGTCAATTTATATGAAAAGAAGAAAAACAGACAAAACGTATGTTTGGAGATAGGGAAAAAGTCTAACTTTCCAAACTTCAGATTTTTTTGTTTGTTTGTTTGTTTAAAAGATAGTCTTTAGTTCTTCTGTGGAATTATACAATATTTATTATTTTTCTGACCTTGCAATCTTACTACCTTTAAAATGTTTCTAAATCCAAAAATAATGATACTTCTCTGGTGGAAGAAGAAAGTAAGGCATTTGGTTGTGAGTCTGGAGAAAGGCAAAACCAAGTTAAAGCTATAAATCATAAACTGTATTCATAAGCTTATGAAAAAGATGCTTTCCTTCAAACAGTGACCTGTCTGCTGTTTGGAAGAAAAACAGGTGATTGTGCAAATAGAGCAAAACTATTTTTGTAATTACAGATTACAAGATGTTGCACTTCTCAGCCCAACAGTAGCAAGTTTTCTTGCTGCACAAGTTTCATGTCCTGGTAACAGCAGAATTGCCCTCCGCACCAAATTAAAAGATTCTGAAAGAGAATATCTTTAATGCCCAATGATACTATTGTGTTGTATACCTTCAGAATTGGCTTAAAGCATAAAATCCAAACCCAGAAATGTTTTTACTATAGGGAAGTTGGTAACGTCTTTGGGTGATCATGAAAGTTTTGAGTGTACAGATTAAGCAAGGATACAACTATTTTTGTGAACAATGTCAGAGGAGAAATATATTGATTAGAATTTCAATAATTAGTGAAAAGCTGAAATGGCATTTGATCTTTCTTGTTTTCAATAGAAAAAAATTATAGAAGGTTACTTTAATATTGTTAGTACATTATTTGAGCAATTCATAGTTACAAATCACTTTGAGGTGTAGATCTTCATTAATGTTGTTACTTATAGATGGTCTTAACCTGCGAACCTTTTTCCTTGTTGAGACTAAAAGTAAGCACAAATTCCAGGTCCTTATATCATTATATTAGTTGTGCTTTTTTAAGAAAAAAAAAAAAAAAAAAAAAAGAAAGTAGGACTAGAAATACTCTACCAGCTCCTCTTTCCTTTGCTATACAGGCCTTTTTCCACACCACCTTCATGAGTGTGCTGGTTGTCCTCCCTCTATGGGGACGTACTAGTTCTGCTTCTTGACTGCAGCAGTCTTTCTCTCCACTTCTCCACATCTCATGTCAGGGTTCTCCCCTTTGCCAATCTCCCAGCTACCTGTACTGATTTTAGCTGCTGACTGCTGAGACCTTTTAAATCACATGCCCTGAAATTCATGAAGGATCAGTCATGGGAAGTAAAAAGGAAAATATACTAGGGTTAGTCAAGGCACAATTTTCCTCTACATTACCAGAACAAGTTAATTTTTTTATTTTTTTTTTTTTGAGCTCTGCATCATGCCTACATTGGTTAGGCTGAAATTGGTGACCTTCTTCTTACGTATGGAAGACTTTTATGTTTCACCATTCATTGCTCATGTTCATTTTTCTGTGAGTGGAAGATAATGGACAAATAAAACTGAAAGAAGGAAAGTAATGACAGGTTCTGACCTGCAAAATAGCCACAAAATCCAGCAATGCTTTCTTAATAATATATAAAATATTCCAGCAAAGTGATTACTTTTAAAAGTTAATTTCCAAGGCATGACATCTTTTTTACTTAATTTACTTGTAACTTCTCAATAGTCAGGAACCCAGACTATTTAGCTGGTTAGCAACTTGTAAAGAGTAGTCTTTCACATGATAGTTCACAACTGTTGACAGTGCAAGTTAATTATCAAACATCTGGTTTCTATAGCAACAGAAGGACATCCACTATATAAAAATAAGTTGCACATTCATTTCAAGGCTAAAGCATGTCTAATTAAAATGCAAGCACCCAAAGGCTGAACTGAATCAAATCAAAGTTGTAGTGATGAGGGTACAATATGTGATTAAAAGGTCACCCCAAAACCATCTAAAAAGGGTTGACATTTGTTTTCAGTAAGCATTTTCCTATCTTTAAATAAAAACAAACAAATGAACAAACAAACAAAAACCCCACAAGATAAACATATCTGCAGCTAAGAAAATTTCAGAAACTTCTCCTTTGAAGAATTCCCTGTGCATGACAATTTGTGAGTTGTTTTCTAATTACCAGTACTCTACTGGGGAAAAAGCCTCAATGAAAACCCTTCATTTAAAGTCATGCTCTAACTTGAGGTAGTCATTATCCAAGCAAAATCACAGTTGAGGTAGGTTCTTTTCAGGGTTACTTTTTTGAGACTGGAGTCTCAGTCTGAATCTCTACTTTGCAGTGGCTTTACATCAGTGATTGCTGTAGGGTGTATAGCCATAGAATACATTAAATGCAAATTCAGCAATTCTAATTTCAGCAATTCTAATCTCAAAAAAGGTAACACTTGAGGCTTGAGCTGCCCAGGCTATTCCACTGGTGTTAATTCTTATTTTGTAACACTAAATGATTGAAAACAAATTATTTAGCTCACATAAATAAAGTTATTTTTCTACAGAGCGTAGCAAATCATATTGTATAGCCAGAACAGTCAGATCTGATATTAAAAATCTTTTAAGATATACAATGTACTTCACTATAAAATAAAATTGGTCTTTATCAGAATGATATCAGTTAGTTGTAACAGCTGTGTTTAGGATTTCAGCACTTGGACTCACCTATTTATATCTGATACAATTCTCTTTGAGTAATATGAGCTGGTTTTGGTGTTAATATTGTAGCACCAATAAAACTCCACTTTCTCATCCACTCTTGCATGTTACCCTTTTCTCATCCTAGAAAATTTGTCATGTTTTGAAATTTACTCTGACATTCAGCACATCCACACTCTAATGATCAAAGCAGAAAAATTTATTGTAGATTGCATCTCTCTCAGGGAGAAAGCTTAGTTGACTGCCATCTCCCGTTCAAGCTTTCATATGTGTCCACATGTGTGTGAGCAGAGAGGGCAGGAGTTTGAAATGAAATGTTTTCACTTTTCATCACAGCTTCAGAGAGTCTCAGCTGATGAATGTTGCATGTGAGAGAAACAGTAATAAAGGCCTAAAGCATTTAGTATTTTCCAGGCTAAAAGCAACACCTTAAAGGCATCCAGAAACCGACTGTCAATGAAACTGTAGGCAGTAAACTAGAGTACCCTTGAAGACTAGAGTCTTCAAGAGGACAGACATTTTCACCTGGTGAACAGGTGGCAAAGATCTAGTGCTACATGTTCCATAAGCAGTTCTTATAAATTCATGCTGGAAAGAGGAAAAATATTTATGCAACAGGAATTACAGCTTAAATAAAATAAAATAATAATAATAATAATTAATGATAAAAGAATACTGTAGTTTCTTTACTAAATACACCTTACCATAGGATACTGAGATAAATCATAATTCAAGAAATTATGTTGTGAGTAAATGCTCGGCACCTTGAAGTTTTGAGTTGATACAGAAACAGTATCTCACTCTGCAGTTGTACAATAATTTGTCTTAAAGAGGCAAGCAGAAATCTCAAGTTAGAGCACTGGGTGATGTATCCATCCATCATTAAGGCAGTTGATACACCCGCCAGGCTCTTCTGGTGTCTTTTCCGAATGGTACCAGTGCCCAGCCCCAGCACTCAGGGCACTCTCAGGCAGCGACATTCATCCCCGCTGCAGTCTTCACTGGGTGCTGGCAGTCCTCACTGTCTTTTCCAATGAAATAGAGTTGTAGAGGTGACTGACAGTGGGCTAGTTTCCACAGCCAGTGACAAAGATTGGAACGAACAAGTAGCAAAAATAGAGACTATTTAGAAGACTGAAGTGTCCAGCAAACTGTTGTCTTTCAGAGATACTGAAATACTTTCAGAGATACTCTGAAATACAGAGATCCTTTCAGAGATACTCTAGGGATTTAAAATTCAGAAGTCCCAATCTTTTGAGAGAGAATGAGGCAAACTGAAAATGTAGTTTAGAATTGATTTGTTCTCATGAAAACAGTTTTAATGGAAATGGGAAATGAAATTAACTTAACCCATTCTTCTCATGAAGTGAAGATATAATCAGTGTATTAATTTTGATGTGCTGAAGCTTTTAAGTCAACCAAATTGAACAAATTGAACTGAAAAGGGAAGTAAGGTGATTATGCTTTTGTTTACATGCTTTGCATACTCTTTTCAGGACCAACGTGACATTTATGGTATGCTGTTTTGCACTAGTTAATGACATGCTATTTACAATGTATTGTTCTTTTGTATCATACATAACAAGTGGACAAATTTGTACTTAATCATTTTCCATTTCAATAAATATTTCATTTGACTTACTTAATTAAGGTTATATTCTTGCTCAGATTGAGTTGTTCCTTTACACTACGAGTTTCCTCCCTGTTTCCCCGCAAAAGATAGAATCTGCCTTGTAACTTTCATTCTGACAAAGTGAGACACTAAAAATTGGTTTTCCATCCCTCTGGAAATAATCAGCTATCCAGGTCCCATTTTATAACACTAATATTTTTGATTTCACTAATTTCTACTAGATATCAAAGTTTCTTTTTCGTTTACTAAGCCTAGCTTAAATCTCTCTCTCTCTCTCTCTCTCTCTCTCTCTCTCTCTCTCACTCTTCTGTTCCTAATGAGCTTGATACCTCTAAGATTAAAAGAGGCTTGGAAAAAAAAAAAAAAAGAGCTTTAAAATAGCTTTGATCTCCTAAGGTAAAGCATATTTTTGTGCAAGACTTTTCCCTCTGAGGCATGTTAACAGTTGAATTGATCTGGAGGGAAAATAAAAATGAAAAACAGGTGGGTGAGAAAATGAAGAGGAAGGAAATGTGGGACGTTACAATGAAAATTGAACTTCTGCTTATATTCAGCTTGCATTAGCAGCCTTTTCCCACAGTTTTAAAGCATGTAACGAATTCAGGAATACTCCATTGTTTTATATTCTCTGAAGTACCTGATTTCTTGAGCACTAGAATGACAATTTGGCTTGCCAAAGCTTTTCTTCTCTTTGATATAAGAAAATGTTATTTTAATTGGGTTATTCTCAAGATTACAAATTAATTAAAAATGAAGAGAAAACAAATAAATCTTACATTGGATGCATGTCCAAATAATATTTTTTTTTCAGAGACTAGTTAAAAGCTTTAAATTATTGTTTATAGTCTAAAGTCATGCAGCAACCTAATTCTGAGAATGGAATGCATCGGTCTAGGCATTGTGTACACATACTAGGATTAATTTCTGTCCTGAAGAGCCTAAAACCATATTTTTGCCAAAGAACAGAAGATAGAATTAAACGCACAAAACTGTGTGGTAACCTGACAGGGACAGTGAACTATCCGGTTTGTTATAAGGAGCATTATGAGTCACAACACACCTGTTTCAAAGCCTTTGACAATTGTTTGTAATTTGGGCAAAAGCAAGATTTGAGGATGGATTTTTAAAAAGTCAGTGCATGTATTTCCTGGGGTCTTGGAGTCCAGGGCAAAGAGGAGGTGTCGTGTTCTTTGCTTGGTTTGCTTTCTTAGGGAATTCTTCTCATACATAGAAGGTGTCAATGTTTTACTTCCTTAAAAGAAGAGGTCTTGGAATTATGTTCATTAGATATCACAGCTTTACTTTCGGTGTTGATGATAATTATTTATAAAGGCCTAAACGGAATTAGACATCTGACTGTCCTTTGTGCTTTTGAAAATCTCACCCTCCATACATAATTTAATGCATGACAATTAATTTTTCTCAGTTTGTTTTAGAGATATTGAAATAAAATTGCAATAGGAAGAAATGGCTGTTAGTTTTGGGATTCTTTTCCCCTTTTGTCAGAGATTAAAATCATATTTTAGTTTCCTTACATTGGATAAATACAATCTTAACTTTAGTTCTGTAGCAAATTGTGCTGTGGTAATATAAGATAGCATTGCATTTTGCATTAGATTGATTTTTATTTTTATATTTTTTCCCAAAGCTTGGAGCTATAAAGTTAATATGATGTCAATATTCCTGACAGCAAAAAAAAAAAAAGGGGGGGGGGGGGGGAGTCCACCCCCAGACTGCACTTAGTGCTAGCAACAAATGGATTTTAGGCTTCTCTCATTGTCATTTGTTAGGGTAGTTTCTGCTCTTTTTACACACCACAGTCCCTATCAAGCTTCAAATTCCTTTTAATTTAGATTGGGAAAATGTCCAAACTTGACCAACTCTCACAATTCATAACATTGCACATATTGTAATAAAATAAGATCTGATATATTTCCAGGAAAAAAAATAATCAATGAAAATCAGTGTATAAATGTTACCAGTATTTGTGGTTGTAAAGCCTAAAAATGTGTAATCAGGAATCTGAAAATCAAGAATTGTTCCCCTCTCAAAGCTGTTATTTCTTCAAATTTCACATCTCAGGAGCCTAACTCATGACTTTCAAATGCCTAGAGCTGATGTTTCTGCAATGGTTATTGATCTTGGAGCCCTCTGATGTCCTCTAGAAGAGGCAGAGACAGAAGCGGCAAATGGCTGACAAGGGCCATCATCTATTATTGCATGAGCACACATGAAGACTCTTAATTTGTCAGGAGGATCTGTAAATGGAAAAGTTGCAGCATGATACATGCTTCTCACAGCAAGAGAGACAATGTCTTTGGCTTTTTCTTTCCTAAGGAGCAGATGGATCTCGGGAAATTTCCTTCTGTAGAGATGCAGATGATTAAAGCTGTGCATCTACGCAGTGTTCAGCTGAGCTCATGCCACCTCAATTTCCCTAATTAAAATAAGGCTGCACCGTAATTCATGAATTACATTCTGACAAAGTGAAGACTAAGTTAAAGAAAGAGGCAGAAGAATCAGGCAAGATATTAGAGATGAGAATACAGATACAGGTTATGTCAGAAAGAACAAAGGCTGATAGATCTTCTAATGTGAAATTCTGCAAATGCTTTTCTGAGAATGCCTTATCTGAGAATTGCTTATTTATCAGAGCAACGAGCAGCTATGTTTTAGCATATTAGCTAACTAAACGTGTATTTATCTCTCCTAATCCCAATAAAAGCATAATTTAAAGATTAATTGAGGAAATACATTGAGGAAATGTTATGCAACAACCAAGTAGCAATTATAACAACCAGCAGAGAGCAGTGCTACTTTGCCATCTGGATATGATTGCATTACAATCTTGATAGCTTTTCCAGCAAAGATATAGCAAAATCCTACCTAAAGTTTTTATAATTCAACATCTTTATACCAGATATGATCTTATTCCAGTCACTATTTTTTACTAGCTTCCCTCTGAAATTAAGCAGGAGTATCTGGAAGCAATTTGGTAAATGAGGAGAATAAAATAAGGGAAATAAATTGCATTTCTGTTTCTAGAATTTTTTTGAAAAAATAATGTATTCAGATTTTCTCCTTATTCATTTTCTCCTTACCCATTTAAATGTTATGTTAAATCATGTGTATTAAATCATAAATTAGGAAGATTAAAAAAATAAATCAACCATCGATTTACATTAGGCAGTAAATATGTAGAACAGATCTCATACGTGCTTATTCAGTCAGTACAGATCTTATACATGCTAGTGAGGTCTCCCAGTACTTTAGTGCCCCCACTGTTTGGGTACAGTGAGGATATCTGAAGTTCAGTCATGAAATGGGGAGTATTATAACAGGTTGAAGAAGAAAAAATGTTTAGGAAACAGAGAATACTCATGTAAAGTTTTTTTCCATCATTCTTGTGTGTTCTTACAATGAAGGTTCAATGAAGGTTTCTCCCATCATTCTTGTGTGTTCTTACAACTTCAATTGGTCCATGTAACATCATACCTTCTTCCAGATATGTCTGTCCGGAAGCTATGGATTGTCTGAACGAGGCTGTTCAAGGTGAAGACCAGCAGCTTGATCTTTGCAGGATATGACATGCAGTATCTAAACCTAAAGTAGCACCATAATTCTGCCCAGCATAAATGACCATACATAACAGTTGCCAACTTAACCTGAATGAGCAGATTAAACACACTGTATGTACTTAAAACCAAATGTAAATAGTGTTATCGGTCATGTGTTTTGTTTGGTTTGGTTTCTTGGGAGGTAAAACTCACGTCTGAATATTGGATTCTTCTTTTTTATTCTTCTTAATCTTTTGTTTGTTTGTTTTTTAAACTTAGTTTGTAAAACTAGAAGTGAATTAGAGTTTTCTAAGAGTGGAACAGAATTTTTCTAAATTTTCTAAGAATACTTTTAAAACACATTTATATGATCGTTAACTTGCCATGATAAGTTTTTACATATAGGAATCATTCACTGTCTTGCTTATTTTCTTCTTGGGCTATCCTGAGACTGTTGAGACCAAAACAGTATCTAAGAGAAGACTGAATATTTGTATAGATTCCCAGTGACAATATAATTAATTAAAAAAAAAATTCAAATTTGTGCTACAGCTTTTAATCTGATTCCTGACTGTGCAAGAGCAATAGAGAAACCCTTATGTATGAAGAAGGTACCCTAAGTCAGAAATCATCTTTACAACCTACATTCAAACTTGTGTGACTGCAGCATTCAAAGCAGTGCTGTGAACACACTGGAAATCCAGTGATTTCTCATTGTTTTGTTTGTTCTTAAATAATTTAGTGTATATGGTAATTTGTGGAAGTCAGTGCAGCAAATGGAGATACACAGATGACCATGTAATCATACCCTCAAAGGACTATCAAGCTATAAATTAAATACTTGGCATCCACACTGTAAAAAGAAGGTTAAGACCTTATTAAAGTGGAGGCTGGACCATAACTCATGCCTCTTACTGGGTTAGCTAATAGATACTTAAAGAACTCTTGAGTTCAGGTCAGAAGCTCTTTTACACACCTGGCTATAAGTTAACTCTTCAGCAAAGGCATGCTCTTGCAACTGAAACTTGCAGGCAGTAAACGTAAGGCGTATTTACCAGTAGAAATGGATGCAGAATTAGGTTCTTAGGGGATTACTTGTACGTACAGAGGGGGCTTTTGTATGAATGAATATCGGCCCTGTATTATTTTGCTTTTATATTGCTGTGGAGTTAACAGTAAATACTTAATAATTTACTAAACATAAATCTTCCATAAGAATTGAGGTGCTTCTGGGAGGTTGCAATAACAGCAACTTTTTTCATCCTCTTGCTTTGGTAAGTGGAACTAAGTAATATTAGTTAGAATAGTGACAAAAAGAACCGTACTTGTAGACAAACCTCTGGCAAGTATATGATAAAAAACATGCTAATACACTGATCCCATACCAAGCCAAGTTGCATGTAGATAGAGTGTGAGCAAACAAGGTGTTTCTCTGTAGATGATTCATTAAACCTGTATGTAGTACTGACTCAGTAACAGTAAAATAATAATAATAATAATAATACAACTGTGAAGTGCTTCAAAGAGAAACACACAACATTTGGGTTAGATGCCTATTGCCTGACAGTATGTGATTTTAAGTGCAACTAGAGAGATCAAAGCTCTGAACAGAGGAACCATTCAAATCATTTGCCTTGTGAACTGATCTGTGAATTGCCTGGCTGATGTAAAGTCGTATAGCACTCTTTTTACCTTAAATTATCTGATACATAGATGTTAATGTTTTCTTTCTGTTACTATAGCTATATATAATGTAGCTATGAATTGGACTATGAAGTTAAATATCAGTAATGGTAGGATCAGGAAGACAGTGGTACAGAGAGAGGGTAAGCCAAGTTGTCTTGCCAAGTGACTATCAGTTGTAGTCACCACCCGGCAGCTGCAAACCTTTTCAGCAAGGGAATGGATCAAGGAAAGTGATGAGTCACAAAGCTGTAAGAAAAGGAAAAAAAATCCTCTGGGATATCAACTTTGCTGCTACAACCTTATCGGTGACATTTAATCCACATTTTGCACCCTGAACCCAGGTGTTGGACTGGATTCTACTGTTTTCCAGAAAAGTGGGCATGAAGACATTTCAGATATATTTTTCAAGCATCCGAAATGTCCTACACATATAAATCAAATGAGGTTTTTCCTCCTGACACACCTGCTTTAACTACGAATCTATAGTTTTGATGATCCTTCTTTTGTTATAAATTTCTCAGCAAGGTTATATTAATCTTGTCCCATAACCTGCAGTTTGTCAACTGCTGTGTAAGCTGGTTAGAGAAACGTGCTATGTGTTTTTGCAACATGTATGACCCAGACACAGATAAGTACCTGCTCTTCTGCAGAAGTCACAAGGTGACTGCACAACATGAGCTGCTTCCTTACCCAGATGTTTGGCTTCTGTTCAATTACTTGCTATTCAAAACCAAGCTATTTTAATCCTCCAAATACTTCGTAAGCTGAGTAAGGCCTGTGATAGATCAGAAAGGGCTTTGTTTAAGTGTGTCTCACACTATTGAATTTTGTTTTCTGTTTAACTGCATTGTGTCTCTGATGAAATCTTTTGAATTGGATTTAAAGGGCTTTGTGAGAGTCCTGCCATACACGAAACATGGCATCCATCAATAATGAAATGACTCTGAGTTCCTCTTAGTGAGAAGAGGAGGCAGGCAGGATTTTTGATGGTTTCTGTAGGTCAATTGTAACTCACTCAAATTGCTAGAAAAAGGAAACTCTCATAATGATCCAATTCTCTAGTAACTACTGCAGAAGGGCAATGGAACTGCCCTTGGAAAAGGGCAAATTGCCCAATGGAAAAGCTGGCTAAAAAAGGGTAGCCAAGAAGTAAACTGGAAGATGATTTTCTCAGATTCATTGACAAATAGTCTAAAGACACCATTTTCATCTAATTCAGTTAATATATGGTAGCATAATGTGACAAATAAAAAGGAAGGCAGAAAATCATTTGTCTTTGATGGAGGTAAAGAAGGAAATTTCTTCAGCTAATTTTAAATTTTTAAAGCAAATTTTAAAGCTTGACTTCTCCAGAATTAGTGTATGAGATAGGAATGGATTTTCTGACCCTGCAAGTATTAAACTGCATTGCATATCTCCTACATGTCCATGGCAATTTAAGTTCAAGAACTCTAGGGAAGTGTAAGGACAAGTAGTTTCACTCAACATTTTTTTTTCTTGTTACTCAAGTTAAAACAACCAGAATTTTTGAGACTAAACATGTTTTTTCTTTAGCCATCTTTTTTTCTAATTGTCAATGGTTTTATGAAAATTATTCTGTGTTTGTGGAAATTTTCATACTTGATAGAGTTGGTCATGGCTTATTTTTAAAACAGAAGTTTTGTTTAGGTCAAATACAAAGAGAATAAATGTATTCCCCAGTGTTAAGCAGGTCTTCTCAGATGTATTAGGATCCTAATACAGGTCATGGAAGTGGCCCTTATTATGGAGTTTGGGAAGTGAGAAGTATCTCAAACATTGTGTTGAAGTGTTTTGAGATAGTCAAGTTAGAACAATCTGAATCAGTTCTATGCTGTACTCAGCTGTGTTTTGTTTGTCTTCCCTATGGAATGGCAGTTGCCCACTTAAGAAAAACTGCATTACAAATACATGTAACAGCCCACTGGTCTTCACCTCTGAAAAATTTAGCTACCTAAACTGTAGGTATCTAGACTGAGCTGATTAGTTTTCTTGACTGAGTCAAAGGAAAGACACATATTCTTCCAGAGGGCAGTTCATCTGACCTGTCTGAGGAGACTTGATGACTAATTTAGTCTGGATTACTGTTTACATGTCTAAAGTTAGGCAAAGTAAATTCCACTCTTAGTTATATAAGGCAAAAGGAGAGGAACGACACATGGCCTGAGCCCTTAGCTCCATAAGGTGTGCAGGGTTTGGTGAAAGCTGATGTTCTCCCACTTAGAGAGGCATTACTACCTATGCTGCAGGAGTCCCTCTTGCTGTAAAGCAAGAGAATTCCAGGTTTTGAAATTAAAAACATCATACTGTTGGTAGAGATGCACATCCATAAACAGTGGAAATCATTTTATTATTTTTTTCTTTATATTATCATAAGGAAACAAAACAAAATTCTTGCAGAGGCATGGTAGAAGGTACTTTAATGCACAGGTGGTGGATTACAAAGAAATGAACAGTACCACAGAACTGATTTATGCCCACCTGAGAGGCTTAACTGTTTTACAGCTTTCTTATGGAGAAAGTTTTATTTTGGTTTTGGTTTTTAGACCTCACAGAAAAAGGTTACCTAAGGCCAGACAGACTGCCAGTCTTGCATGTACATAGGTGTGGTATGGGGCACAGGGATTTTCACAATCAGACTTTTCAAGCCACCCAGAAGTGTCTTCACGTGTATAAGTTTACTACTGACTCCATTCTCATGTTTCTTTGATGAGTATCACTTATGATGCTCGAGGTGGAAATTTCTCACATGTATTTGTGTTAAGAATGCTGCAGGCACCAAATACAGGTTCTTGAACCCCTTCCTCCCATACTGAATCCAACCACTGTTACTCTGTGGATATCTACATGTTTCCACTCCTTAATTTCTAGCAATGTTTTGTCTTCCTAAATGAAAATTCATGCAAAAAGCTGTCAGTCTTAGGAGGAAAAAAAATAAAAATAAAAGCACAGAAATTAAAGGGAAAGAAGTGACCCATAGCCTACAAACTATGGAAGAAGAGTTCCTACGATAGCTGAATTCTTCTCCAGAGAAGCATATAGTCATTTCTTTTTTCAATATACTTTTGATTATGGCAACGTGAACATAAATTCAGCTTTGAAATGTGAAACTGTAGCTGAACCCACAGAAAGACTCATCTCCCTCTTACCTTTCTTATTTTGAACAGTATATGAGCATACAAATTGAACACCACATTTTTACAAGTGATATTTTCTTACAAATCAGTTTTCCTTAAGGCTTGGGCTGACTTCTTAAAGCAGCATAGACCAATCCAACTAACAAAATTTTGTTGAATTTGACAAATATGAGAAATGTAGCACAACAGCTTTAGATTATTTTTAAGACATTTGATAGTGTAAGTAATGCTGTATTATCAAATAAATAATCACTGCAGGGTAGTCATGGGCATTATTTGTGCTGGCTGATTTCTTACCTAGATAGTGAGAAAGAGACTGTAATATCAAGCTTTTCCACATCAGTTTTTGCTTTGGTGGGATATTGTGGAATGCTGCTAGGAATGGTGCAAACTCTTTGAAGGCAATTTTAGAAGGCAGTGAACTAGCATGATCTTACTCCCAGAAGGAACTGAAAACTTTTCGTGCATCTGCTTTCTTTCCTGGTGGGTTTAACATTAGAAAAATCCCCTTGAGAGCTTTTAATATTGACTTTATCATCTTTATCACACTTTCTCTTTAGGAAAGACAAAGCCTGTTGTAAATCTTTGATCTTATCAGGTTATTGTGTGGAGTCTGTATGAATTCTAACACTAAAATAACATTATTAATCCAACTTTATTTTGTGAGCAAATGCTGAAGATCCTATAGTATTGTACAGGTCAAAGGAACTGTATAGCTTTTATCACAGCACCACATGACTGAAATAGTTAAAGTTTAGTACATAATAAGACTATCAGATAGGTTGTATATCACCTGCTTAGGCAACAGACAAAAGACAGGTGAATATATTTCAGGACTGTGAAAATACTAGGATGAAAAGTCATTCAGACTTCTGTCTATTGTGGTTATCCATGAAAGCAGAGTCCTCTAGTAACTGTTGGCAGACTAGGATTCTTATTCTGATTCTTTCTCTTGGCCATGCTTATAGCTCTTATTAGCTCTGAATTTCTTTCCTCAGCCTTCTGTCCTCATCTAGGTTCCCTGGAATTTGCTGTATCACTCATTTCTTCCCTGTACCCACAGCCAAAAAGGTCCCTTCTTGTGAGGTTGATTTACCTTCATATCACAATAGTTTGGGCTACTGGAGTCAGCTTCATTTTTGCTATTGAAGGTTTACATGGTAATTAAGATCACCCTTTGGACTTATATATTTCCCTTTATAATAAAATTCAGTAAAGATTTTTTTTCGGTATAAAAACATCTTTCATCAAAAGATCCAAAGTGTCCAAGGGACAGTAATTTATTCAACAAAGTATTAGAATGTATTAACAGCTAAATTTAAGTAAGAAACTTGGGAGAGTTTCTATTTTCAAAATACTAACTATGAATAATTATTCTAGGTTGTAAGTACTGAGTTCATAAGAGAGCTTGGCCTTAATTGTTTTCATTTTAGCAGTCAACAAACAAAAAATGAAGCTTGTCTACATGAGATAAAACAAACAACTAAATAACTGTTTGTCATGCCAGGAATAGAATTGAGATTACTAAACTATTTAACTCCTATGCTTTATTTAACTACAAAGTCAAACAGCTAGTCTCCTGTCTAAATATACCTGAAAAGTTTTAAATTAAATTTCTGATGGAATCCCTATTTTAGTAAAAAGGGGCTTAAATAAAGTTGTATCTCAGCAGGGGTAGAAATACATTTCAAAATTATCTGCATGAAGTTGAAATCTACACAATGCTTTTCCCTTATTCGATTTCTTTTTAATATTTAAGTAAAACTTAAAATGGTTAAAGCTAAATAATGTTTATTATAATGGTAAAAATGAAACATTTCAATCTAATTAGATTTAAAATTCCTGTGAATTAAATATTGGGAATCATAGAATCACAGAATCATTAAGGTTGGAAAAGACCTTCGAGATCATCTGGTCCAATCATCCCCCTACTACCAATGTCACCCACTAAACCATGTCCCTAAGCACCAAGTCCAACCTTTCCTTAAACACCCCCAGGGATGGTGACACCACCACCTCCCTGGACAACCCATTCCAAAGCCTGACTACTCTTTCTGAGAAGAAATGTCTCCTCATTTCCAACCTAAACCTCCCCTGGTGCAACTTGAGGCCATTCCCTCTAGTCTTATCACTAGTTATCTGCGAGAAGAGACTGACCCTCAGGTCCCCAAACCTTCCTTTCAGGTAGTTGTAGAGAGCAATAAGGTCTCCCCTGAGATTCCTCTTCTCCAGACTAAACAGCCGCAGTTTCCTTAGCCACTCCTTTTAAAGGCTTGTGTTCCAGGCCCTTCACCAGCATCATAGCCCTTCTCTGGAAACTTTCCAGGACCTTGATGTCTTTCTTATAGTGAGGGGCCCCAAACTGAACACAGTACTTGAGGTGTGGCCTCACCAGAGCAGAATAGAAGGAGATAACCACCTCCATGGTCCTGCTGGACACCACTATTCCTGATACAAGCCAGGATGCCATTGGCCTTCTTGGCCACCTGGGCACACTGCCAGCTCATGTTCAGGTGAACATCAATCAGCACCCCCAGATCCTTTTCCTCTGCACAGCTTTCGAGCCAACCTCCCCCAAGCCTGTAGCACTGCATGGGATTGTTGTGGCCAAAGTGCAGGGCCCTTTGGCCTGGCCATCCAGCCAGTTTTTAACCCATCAGAGAGCGTACCTGTCCAAGCCATGGGCTGCCAGCTGTTCCAGTAGAATGCTGTGGGGGATTGTGTCAAAGGCCTTGCTGAAGTCTAGGTAGACTACATCAACAGCCTATCCCTCAACCACCAGGCAGGTCCCCCAGTCATAGAAGGAGATGAGGTTGGTCAGGCAAGACTTGCCTTTCATGAACCCATGCCGACTGGGCCTGATCCCCCAGTGGTCCTGCATATGTTGCATGATTACATTCAGGATGACCTGTTCTATCACCTTTCTTGGCACCAAGGTCAGGCTGACAGGCTTGTAGTTCCTCAGTTCCTCCTTATGACCCTTCTTATAGATCGGCATCACATTAGCAAGTCTCCAGTCATCTGGGACCACTCCATATGACCATGACTGGTGATAGATGATGGAAAGCGGCCCAGCAATCACATCTGCCAGCTCCCTCAGCACCCTCAGGTGGATCCCATCTGGCCCCATTGACTTGTGACAGTCCAGGTGGAGCAGCAGGTCTCTAAGTGTTTCCACCTGAACTGTTTGGGGGGGGGGGGGGGCGTTCTTCTACACCTCTTCTCAGACTTCCAGATCTGAAGGCTGAGTACCTTAAGGGGTACTGGCTAGTGATTTTAACTTTTGATCTAATTCAAGTCAGGGTTTTTTGAAATAACTTCCATCATGTTGTATAACTCAACTATCTAATGCTACTCATATCTCTATATAAACAATTCAAGTTCTTCTAGCAATTAAACCATCATCCTTCATGGTTTATCCAAATACTGTAAATGAAATGCTGTAATTCATTTTGTCAGTTTATTCTGTCAGTATATCATGTATAGGGAAAAAAAAAAAAAAAGAAAGAGAGAAATACAAAAGCTAAGATTGTTCCCCCTTTGGAACATAGACTAAAGAGATTTCATGCTTGTGTCCTTTGGACAAAATATGGATTCAGAATTGTTTGTACTTTTGAGCATCCATGTTTGTATTTTGCATAAACTCAATCTGCTTAGAACCAAGTCATTTTTAGCATAAACACATGTATCTAATGATATGAATGAGCATTTCAATTCACCCTTTGTTATTTTTTTTCTCTTGTTTATATTATTTTCCTATAATTAATTCCCCAATTTATCTGAAGGTTCAGTTATTCAGTGATATGATAGTAATTGAAATTCCTGGCTGACACATTGCTAACATGGATTTCTGGTGGAGCTGATTCTTTCAGAATTAAATACAATGACTCCTACTACACACATCTACACCCTCCACATTCTTGGGTATATCTCATTTGTTGCTAGTTGGCTTAATAACCATAGACTAGGGTAATAGGTGAGCTAATTAACTGCTTCTTTATGTGTGCATACAGTGCAAGGAACTGTAGGTTTTGGGAGACTTGGTCTATTCTTTTGAGGTTGGCTAAAAAATAACAGCTAAAAGTACAGGGGAGGTTCACAGATGATGCCAGCATATTGGGATGCTTCAGAGAGGATGCCTGTCCACTGTGACTGCTTTGTGTCCCTGAATAGAAATCTTAAGGAGGGAGGACACTGAGCTGAAAATGAAGGATATCACCTCTCAGATGAGCCTCCAGCTGGTGCCACAGCTCTTTCACCAAGGGTACTCAGGAGCAAGCTATTGAAAGAAGAAGTTGGTGGTGAGAAACGTGACCATCCACTACCTGGCAAAAGTAGGCTTTGTGAAAAGTCTAGGAGGATTAGTTAAAAGTGCATGGGAGGACTCAGAGGTCATGATCTGAGCTAGTTTGACCTGGAACAGTGTACAGGTGATACTCTGGAGAGCTGTTTGGGCTGCACAGTAGAAAACTGAAGTTTGAATTTTCATGGTAGCATTCTCCAAAATACTGCCAATTCCAGTGTGCAAGGTCTGAGAGGCAAGCATGGATTCAGGGCTGCGGTACACAGGTGAGACTGTGGCATAGAGAGAACATGGATTTCAGTCTCTTAGGAGCTGGGAAATATTTAGAGAAAAAAGGAGCCCATAAGGTAAGGATAGGCTGCATTTTAATAAGGATGGAGGCAGACTGTTGGGTCTGAAAATTATGAAGGTCATACAGGATTATTTAAAGTAAGAACTGGGAAAATGTTGACAAGCATGGAGAAACACAGACTGATTCAACTTGGCAGGGTAACCTGGATGATATTCAGTACACCTCTGAAAAGGCCAGAAGGGAAATAGACAGAAACAGGGAAGGCAAGTCAGCTTGGCTACAATAGCAACTGACCAGCATGGCAAAGCTAAACCAAGGGCAAAACCAACAAATATTGATTTCTATGCCTGTGCTAGAAGCCTAAAAAATAAGATAGGGGGACTAGTTTTTTTTGTTTGTTTGTTTTGGTTTGGTTTTTAATTGAACAGCAACCTTAATAGAGTAGGTGTCTCAGAGACCTGATAAGAGGAGGATAATTAATGTCATACAGTGTTGCCTGGCTACAAGCTTTAAAGGCTGATGGAATGAGATGTACAGGTGAGGGCATTGTACGTGAAGGAAAATGTCAAATGCCACAGCATATAAATATTGTGGGAAAAGAGAAGCACTATAGGATTCTTCTGAGTGGAAATCCCATATTCTAAGAATAATTAAAAAATAGTACTGGGATGATACTATAGGCTCTTAGATCTGGAGGGTAATAGTGCTTAGGTATTGTTTCAAATTTAAGACAGGTAGTCGTAGTGGGAGATTTTTACTGTACACATATAGACTGAATCACTGTTGTCCTAGGACAATTCAGCATTAGGGCTACTCTGGCCTTCCGGCACGAGAAGGGGAGCATCCCACACGTTAAGAATTCATCCCAGATCTTGGCATGGTCCAGGTAAACCTGTCCCAGAAAACATAATAAAAATCTGCAGTCAGCCTGGAAAAGAGCAATGAAAAGCTTCTGAGAACATGACTAGTGTGCATGTCAGCTCCATCTGTTCCTGGTTGTCCTCACTGGCCTTTGGGAGCCTGTTCTGCTGGGTGTGATAACCTATGCAAGTGGTGGTATCTGGAGATAAGGCCTATACTAAACGCCAGTCCTCTTTCTTGCATCTGTTCAAGGTCAGTAAGAGGGGCTCTTACTTCTGTCAACAAAAAAATAATATATTTCTTGGCTTCCCTCTTCTTAATGAAATGTAAAAGTGCCTGACATGATCCTTCCCTCAGATGAAATGGATGCCTGAACATATGGAAGCACCCCACATCCAGAGGACTTTTAGGGTCTGGAATTTGTTTGATGTTGATTTGTTGATGTTCACTGAAAGGGTATGAACTGTTGCAGTGCGTGGCCAGGAACCTCTACAGCTCTCCAACTCCCTGCTCAGCTGTAGCCTTCTGCTGACTGGTTACTCACATGTAGCTGCAACAAAAGAGCTTGGCATATACACTGGCATGAGACAACTGCAAAGATTCTGCAGTAATCCAATTGTGTTTACTGTATCCAATATTTGTTTACCATAACACTGGATGAAAAGTGCCCTGATATTGTCCAGTGATGTCAAAGTTGCTACTAATTTAAGTTGCGTAAAGTAAAATGCAAATAAGGGTATTTATCATCCACAATTGTTAACATTGTGAAAAGTAATTATGAAATACATGAGTGAAGAGAGTAAAACAAAACAAAACAAAAACAAAAAACCACTATGCATCAGTATATTACAGTATGGTTAAATTGGAAATCTGTCTCTCTTTTTTCTCCTCCCTTTCTTTCTTTTTCTCCTTCCTTCAGTTGACTTGCCTCATTTTTATTAAGACCTCCCTATCAGGTCCAAGGGTAAAACCCTTCCCACCCTGCCTGGAAATATGATGTTCAGTAGGATGCGTGAACAATCTGCTGACACAGGAAAGCAGATTCATTCCTCTTGAATCATTACTCAGTAAAGTGTGTATCAAAAAGATGAATAAAACAGTTTGTATCAATCTGACTATAAAAAGTCTCTGAATTCTGCCATTTAAGAACAGGCATATTCTGTTTACCTGTGTCTGCTTTCAGCAATTCAGTTAGTTTGAATTAACTCCTTTTCAAAAAGAGTTTGGAGGAATAGTCACAGCTATGGGAATTGAACTGAAGGAGGGAAGGAAGAGCACCTTGATTAATGTAGAGTAGTGCACAGGTCACCTAAATCTCCAGTGTTCTTTCGTGGATTGCTTGTTGGAAGAAAAAGTTCATTATCATTAGACACTTTGTTTATTTTTAAGAAATAATTATTATTTATTAGTATCCCTCTAGTGGTGTTTCTTTTTCCAAGTATTTCCACATGAACTTCAGCCTTAGAAATCTTTTGATTTCTAGGTATATGCAGGAAGTTATTAATGGACAGTGATCTTGTACAATTTTTGAGAAACCAACTGGATCATACACCTTGATGGAGAGCTCAAATGATGGCAGACAGTGTTCAGGATCAATTTAGAGTAACACAGCATAGTTCAGAGACCAGTATGTTTCCCTGAAGTAGGTTTGTTTCTGAAAATCAGTGCTAGTCAATACATGACAGGCGTGATAAAGCAATCACTTGTTTTTCCAAAAATTGATTTTGAAACACACAGATTTCAAAAGAAGGAAAATTAATTGGATACCGAGACCTCTCAAGGATATAGAGAAAGTAAGTGACGAAACAATATTCAGAGGAGATATTATTTTTCATTTTGACTCTCTCTAGAATCTGATGTTTTGACATGGGGAATATTGCCAGGGGCAGAGATACCAGGATAAGCCAGTGAACTCTCAAGAATCATCCAGAAAACTAATTGTTAGGGGAAAGACCCTGTAAAATGGGATTGCAGAACAATAAAATTAAATTTAAAAGGGAATGAATATGCAGTGAGGGAAATAAACTTAGCCTTATGACTATTACAATTTAAGGGTCTCTCCTTTTATTCTAAATATTCCAGAGACATGATAGAGCTGGTGAAATTGTTCTCTGCAAACTGAAGCTTGAAGAATACGATCTTCAGGCAATCAAAAAGAATGAGTTCACCAGCATCATCCTCCTTGCTTTGTTTATAGGTTTAAGCATAAAATTCCAAGCTTTTGCATAAAATTCTGTAAAGTTTATTGAAATGTTAACATTATTAAATTGGCAGTTAATCAGAAATGATATAAAATATGCTGAAAGTAAATATATACATTTTATGTGCCAAATAGGCTGTGAGTCCACATAGCCCATGGAACGGGCTTAGAGCTGTGTCTGCAGTATATGTGGCAACTGAAATACAGAGGTACCAAGAAGGAGCTACAGAGATTTGTAGGTGACTAAAGTAGAGGTTAGACACATGGGTAAATATAAGTATTTCCTACATGCAACAGGAGACAGGACAAAAAGCTGGAAAGTGTGCAAGAATAAGTACATCTTTAGATCACGTTACAGATTGGCTGGGTAGACATCTTCCTTACTGAAAAAGATGAAATGGAAGTTTTTTTAAAACTGTCACCAAAATGGCTAACCAGTCTTCTGGGAGGAAAAAAAAAATAGTAAAGAAAAAAAAAGTTTATAAATGTGGATGAAGAAAGAACAGGAAATACATTCAAGAGCTGTCATTTACTTTGTTGCCTGGATACACTGTGAATTATCAGAGAACTTAGAGACAGACTTACAAGGAATAGAACACTGTAAAGCACTTGTTCTTTATTCATGCTAATAAGTTATATAAGTTGGCATCTTTACATTCTTTTTCTAGTACAGTTATTTAAAGATTGAGCTGCAGCTGGAAATAAGATGCAACCGTCTTAATGAAGTTCCTGTTCAGCATGGATTTAGAATTTGAATAGCTACAAAGCATACACAGCTTTGCATGGCTCTGCTATTTTTCTGTGCTATTCAGGATTATGAGCATTATGCATTTGGTTTGTAATGAATTTGAACTATTTTCAAAAGACTTAAAGATATTCCTTAAAAAAATAATAAAATAAAAAGAAGATGGTAACTCTCCAATAAAAAGTGTATTAAAAATCTTAAGAATAAAAGGGTAATATAAACAACAACAACAAAAATTTTAACAAGTTACATTACGATAGGTGAAGTGGCTTCACTCAATTTAGTTGTCAATATTACAAAATTTTTCCTTACATAGGGGATAGTGGAGACTGTGCACTATCTAATAAGAGAAATTGTTGCAGAAATCCTTCCCATTTGGTAGTTAAATTAAAAAAAAAAAAAAAAAGGGAAAAAAAAAAAAGTAGCTAAAGTACCTAAGAAGTAAGACGTGTACCAAGAACTGTATGCATGAATTTTTGTCTCTACTTTACCCAGGCACTGCATGTTTGTATGTTTGCACACTTACACACAGTTATAGACTTTTAGAATAACATGTTACAAAATTCCCAGGTTCTAAAAAGGTTTATAAATCCTATCAAGTCAGTGATGTTTAACTCATGCAATATAAATAGCAATTTCATAAGCTCGAAGTGCGCCCTATCACACTGATAAGCAAGTACAACAAACACTATTTGTCCAGAGACTTTTTTTTCCTCTTTCATAAACTCTGGAAATCACAAGAACTTGTGAATCCTAAGTATGCATCCTTTCATGATACCTTCATGTTTTTCTTTGAGAATGCTTTAGTAATTCAGATGGAGAATCAGTAGTGATTTATCCCAGATTATAAAGTCATATGGAGAAGGATTTTTTAGGTCAGTTGTCTACACAGAAGAATGTGGGAAAGTGGTATGAACAGCAGTCACACCTATCTTTTTCTCAGTATCAAGCCTGTATGACCAGATTCATATTTACAACTAGGGCTACTGATAGGAGGAAGTCCAAAATCCGACTTATGCCCTGAGAACAACAGTAAAATGTTTTATGCACCCTGAAGAAAGGAAAAACTAAAAAAGAGAATGTAAAATGAATGTCCAGTTGAATGGTACAGTGCTACAGGTCCCCATCTCATAAGCTATATAAGTTAGTGTGAACAGTTCAGTTCATCAACCTGCATATTACTGACAGGTGAGTTTGTAAGTAAACTCGGGAGCTTGTGTTCACATTTTTCTTTGAGGATACTCAAATATAGTAGATCTTAGATCTTCCTAGGTAAGAGAAAACAATAAATTTATTAAACCATCCTAGAAATGGTTGCCAAAATATCCTCACTTACACTCACTTAACCACAGCTAAATGAATTTATATGCTAATTTTAAGTATCAGTTCAAGGAAGCATACCCTGGAATGAAAAGCATACTTGTGCCATGGAGTCACTAATGCTTTATGCTTTAAGAATTATGTCATTCTTAGAATTAACAATTAGAAACTAGAATATAGTCTTGATAAATTACCATCCTTAAAAAGGAGAAGGAAGATGTAAGGGAAGGAACCAGGGCAGGGAGAGCTGTATACCTGATTCTAATATTCACCTGTCATGTGATAACATTGATAAATTATTTAATATCTGCTTCTTTTATTCTGTATTATGTCTTCATGGGGTGATATCCTGTAAGAGTGTGCTCTGCCCTGGCTGAATCTGTTTCATTTCCTTTGCTGATGGCTTGCTGCCATGGAAGATAATGGAAAAATAAAACTGCCAGGCTTCTACCTCCTGCTAGTTTCAGTAGAAATTAGCAAAAAGTAAAAGAATTTAATCTTAAAGACTTTCATTACGATCTTTCAGCATGACACAAGCTGTAACAATTTATCCTTCAGTTTATTTTAATGCAATACTAATTATGCTTCACCAAAAATCTCCCAAAATCTTATAATTGTTTCAGAAAGTGTTTAAGGTTTTAATAATGTTTTGGCATGTGGAAATCTTGATCAGGATAGGAAAAAGAAGTAATCTGAGAAATAACAGTTGAACACCAAGCTTAGAGCAATAGGAGGTGTTCTTAGCCGGGGAAGAAGTGTAGTAAGGAGAAGGAAACTGAGAGAAATGGAAACATTTTGTATGAAATTTGGCAGATTTAGACTCTGATTCACAATTTTTTTAAAAATATATCGAATTTTAACATTTGGCATTAGATCATTCTTCAAAGTGCTTAAGTCATTATATCCAAGAGTTTCATTCCTAAAAAACAGGTGAAGCAAAATAAAAGACAGCAATGTGTTTTCTTATTCTTCTGTTATTAGCCGTGTGTCTTGTACTTTAGAAATGCATAATACTTCTTTACATACCAAAGTTAGAAATTTTCAGCTAATTTACAGGGTAATGAAAAAAAAATGTACAAGCAAATCTTCCAGTATATAATTCTATAAATGTAAGAAAAAATTGACTTGTATTTTTACAGAAAGTCAACAATTCAATTTGTATTTTCATTTTGTTAGCTGTCACTTTCTACCAATTACAATTTTTAACAGTTTCAGTCTCTTCACATTTTCTCCTCCTTCACCAGTTCTTGGGACAAAGCAAGAGTTTGGGAGAGAGCCTTGTAAGTTAGAGAAGGTTGAAAATAGTACATTTCAATTTGGAGAAAAGTAGCAATGTGAACAAGCAATCAGAATTGTAGAAACACAGATATTCTACTTATTTTTGCACATAAATAGCAGGAGTTGTTGGTATGTCCCATTCCCTCCCCCCTGGCTTTTTAAAATGACTGCTTATCAGCATATGTTGCTGGAAATAGAATATATAGTATTTTCTTGTTTTTCTGCCTGATACAGACTTCATAGACTTCTGTAGTGCTTTTAAGAGAGAAAGTCTCGTCAGTTAGTGTCTAAAATCAACCAGGTAAAGAACATCAATTACTCTGAAAGTTTTGAGGGGAGCTAGTAAGCAGTTTGTTTGGATAATAGTTTGACAAATAGCCTCCCTAGTATCTAGCAGAATTATCATGTGTTATGGTGAATTGTGCCTAACTCACTGGGAACATCTCTACAAAGAGTCGCATCTCCTGTGTCTCCTGCTCTGCTACAAAAAGAAGACTACCAGGTGCTTCAACAGTGATTTTTTTTTATTCATTTATTTTTTGGTGGGGGGAATGTGTTATGTTTTTTTTGCTATTGTCTTCCTCCTTTGGTTGATTGCTACCAACAGAGATATCATATCCTTCATTTACCCCCACTCAGTCCCCCTCCTGTATCTTGCTCTTCCATTTCCTTTTTTAGTCACCTGGTCAGAGTTCTGTGGTTAACACTACTTCCACACCCTGGCTTTTTCCATGGGACAATACCACATATGGTGGGGAAGGTAGAGCTACATTCTTGTCCCACAAAACTAGAAGCACAACAAAGTGCCTTCTCTGCTCACTAGCCCAGCAAATGTGATTGATGCTGACATGTCTATATTCCTATTCTTTTCACAAAATGTGAACAATATTGTTCTATTGTTTATTCACATTATTAATATCATTTTTTGTGGGGGATGAAATTTTTGCAGATAAAATATGTTAATATGAAATAAAGTATATACATATTCAGTTTGCCAGGTATTATCCTTCAACTGAATAATGTCCTAGTATTTACAGAGACAAATTCATGAATTCTTTCTTCTAGTCTGTTTTATATACGTAAATTTCTGATCTAAGCTCAAGGCTTTAAACGGTTTGTTTGGCTTGCTTCTCAAACAAGTTTAAAAGACAATGCATAGGGTTTGTTCAAGTGGTTTGGTGTTTTGTTTTGTTTTGTTTTTCTCTTGGGCTTCTCTATCTTTCTGGGGATTTGCATTAATTGTAGCTTCATCCAGCATGGAACCCCAAAATTTAAACATTCTCAACAATAATGAACAGTTCTTCAAAAATATATATTCCACACGTACAAACCATCAAACATTTTTCAATGTAATATGATACCCATGCCTCCAGAATCTCAGATCTGTCACATCCCTCCTGGGTAACTCACCAATCTCCTTTCATTATCCTTTCACAATAACCATTCACATACCGAAGAAGAAAACTTTGCTGTCCTGCTGTTTACTCAGCATGTGTGCTACAGCTTCTTTTGCTTTATTTTTTTACGTCTTGGTGAGTACACGCACTATTGCTATTTTGCAAACTGGCTGCCTCATTAGGACTTCCTTCTTGATTGTCTTGTAAGCTTTATTGCAGTTTTGAATACCATTAATAACTGACAATGTTATGATCTGTCTATGGTAGAGGCTAATATTTTATTGATATTGCAATGACAAATAGTTCCTTATTTTAAAGCCATGCAGGGTAAAAAAAGAAAAAAAAAGAGAGAGAGAGAGAAAGAGAGAGAGAGAGCTCTATCACTAATTATCACTACTACAAATGTGATTAATTTGCCAGTAGAATATCTGATAGAAATTTTTTTAAAAAAAATTAAAATACATTGTGCATAACTGGGCTTGGATACAGGACTCAAAATAGTGCATTTGAGTTTTCTAACTCAAAAACCATTATGAATTGATAAAGCTATAATCCAGATATTCTTTAGCTCCATCCCTTCCCTCACCTTCAGAATTTGTCTTGTTTTATGGCTTCAGGGGTACTAATTACTCCGGGTAATTGGGTCTGTATAGGTCACAGGATGGCCCCCCATGGCTCTGTTAAACCGAACCATTGACTGAACAAACCCTGAACAGCTGAACTGGTCAAGTCAGTCATTTTGACACCAAGCAACTACCTGGGGCAGGCTAAAGAATTCCTTTGCAATATTTCTTTTACAGTCTGTGACATTTTATAACACAGAAAAAGATCAGTACAAAATCCAAGTCACCTGGTCCTTGGTAATATCCTGTGTTGAGTCTAAAAATTACCACAACCATTAATCATGACTGAATGATTTCTAGGATGACTTACAGAAGCTTTGCAAGTTGTCTTGAACCTCCCCTACTTGACATCTCTATTTACCCTTACAGTAAGGATGAGGTAAGGGTTATACAAAAAGCATTTGTGCAGCTCAAAGCAGACTTGGCACAGAACTCATGAGCCAACCACACCAAAAATAGGATTCAGAACAAAACACTTCAGTATGTTTTTATGGCCTTATAATTTATGATTTATTTTCTAAAGTTAAAAATAAATTAAATCACTGATCATTTTTAATTATTATACAATTATTATAAACTTTTTAAATGTTAATTTAGATTCCATGCCACATTCTTAAACTATAGTCAAAGAAATGTACTCAATCACAAGCCTAGATTTCTCCTTTTTCTCTCAAAAATTGCTTTCCTTTATGCAGAAAACATGCCATTCTTGAGTTTAAAATATCATCTGACTTCCAAACATCATTCAAATCTTATTTTATCTCACCAGCAGATAATTGGAAAATGTTCAACTTTTTTTTTTTTTTTTTAACTTTGAGTGAATGTTCCCAAAATAAATGTCTTGCCTAACCAAATTACTTGTTTTGCATTTTTGCATTCTTCTGGTTCTAGCAGGATTTTTTCTTCAAAAAACTGCAGAAAAATTCTTCTAATTTTATTCAGATGAATAGTTGCATAAACTGAAATAACATTTGTTTTCCCTGACTCACAGCAGAGAAACGATGTGCATGAATTAGCCTACTCTCGTTCTTGTTATTATTTAAGAGGCTGCATTTCTTGTATTTCTTGTTAGCAATACAGAAGCCTAGGTTGGCTACCTATCATATAAATTTGAAATCTTTCTCACTTTCTTCCAGACATATACAGTTATCCCTGTGATGATCCTTTTTTTTTTTTCTTTTTTTTTTTCCCCACATGTTGACTATGTTGGTTTTTGGGTTGCTTTTTTTTGTTATCCTTATTAGCTATCAAGTTTGAACAAACACAAGTGACACATGAGCCCTTATAATTTGTCTAATTCTACTGCTTAGAAATGATCTGTGGAAAAGTCGGCATTTTAAAAGTGTGTATGCTATTTGCATCTGTTCAAAATACGGTAATTGAAAAAAAAAACACAAACAAACAAAAAACCACATTTTTAGCTAGTCTCTTATAATTTCTGTTCTGTGTAACAATATCCAGAAATGAAGAATTCTCTCTTACAGAAATATTAAGGTTGCATACTGTATTTGCATTTATTTAAAACAAGTGAGTCCTTGAAACTGTGCTTGGATATTGCTCTGTGTGTGCAGCACAGCAATCCACATTGTCCATGACACTGGTTCCGGATTTGGGGATTTACTGGTGAATGTTTTGACTCACTTTTCTATTCTGCACATTTGTGTTTCCTTCTCATGCTGTGAATTTTGGATTTGTCCTGGCGTAACGTTGCACTCTAACCACCAGGAAAGTACAGTGAAGTGACATCCCCCAGTACAGAGCAGTTTTACTTCTCAGAATGTGCCCTAGCCGCTGGGCTCTTTGCTATTCTGCAATTGTCCTTTTACCTATTTCTTCCCCATAAAGTCTTCCATAGACCCAAGAAGACTATAAAACAGTAATTTCTGTGAATATTTTTTTCTCTCAAAGTGGTGTTATTGAAAAAATCCTGAGCAGAGCTAACCACAAGTCTTATGACTGACATTTTCTCACTACCAAAGGGGAGAATCTTCATGTCATTGTGTACATGCATCACTATTAAAAGTTCTTAGTTTAGCACTGACTCCATGAAACATAGACAACAATATAAAATCACAAAATCACAGAATGGTTAAGGTTGGAAGGGACCTCTGGAGGTCATCTGGTCCAACTTCCTGATCAAGCAGGAACACCCTGAGCAGGTTGCTGAGGACCATGTCCAGATGGCTCTAGAAGATCTCCAAGAAGGAGACTCCACAACCTCTCTGGGCAACCTGTGCCAGAGGTCCATCACATGCACAATAAACAAGTGATTCCTAATTTCAGAGGGAACCTCCTGTGCTTCATTTTGGGCTCATGACCTCTTGTCCCAGCACTGGGCACCACTGGAAAGAGCCCACCTCTGTCCTCTTTGTACCTTCCTTTCAGGTATTTATAGACATTAATTAATCTACCCTGAGCCTTCTCTCCTCTAGGCTGAGAAGTCTCAGCTCTCTCAGCTTTTCCTCATAGGAGAGGTGCTCCAGTTTCTTGATCATCTTTGGGGCCCTCTGTTGGACTTTCTCCCGGAGCCTCATGTCTCACTTGCTCTGGGAAGCTCTGCTCCAGGTGTGGCCTTGCCAGTGCTGACTAGAGAGTAAGGATCACCTCCCTTGACCTGCTGGCAGTGCTTTGCACAGTGAAACCCACGATACAATTAACTTTTTTTGTGGCAAGGGCACATGGCTGACTCATGCTCAACTTGTCCACGAGGACCTCCAAGTCCTTTTCTGCAAAGCTGCTTTACAGCTGGGTGCTCCCCAGCCTCTATTAGGTTGTTCCTCCTTCTTTTCTCCATCTTCAAGCACTTCTCCCAGTTGCCATGATCAATCAAAGACCATCAAGAGTGTCCTTGTAATGGCATCTGTCAGTTCCCTCAGCACTCCTGGGTGCATTCCATCATGACTCGTGGACTAACATATGTCCCGGTTGCCAAAGTATTTCCTGACCCAGGTCACCTCCAATCATTAAAATGGCCATGACTTCCTCTTCACCTTCTGAGTAGAGCCAAACATTTTTCTTTCTACTCTATGGCAACCACAAATGGTGCATCTGTGGCAATTAGGAACCTAGGATTTTTGATTTATTTATTTATTTTTGGAATATTTTAGAGTTAATATATTTTCAATTTAGTTGCCCAATTCTGTTTTTTGTAGTTTGTTCCATGAGATGAGAAATCAAATCGTAGCTCCTATGAATACATATTGAGATCTTTCGGCATTTTGATTCTGTTTATGAAACAGTTGTATATATATATTTATTGAGTAAAGTGCACAGTTAGCCATTGGAGAGAATCAAAGTTATGATTTCAGTACAATCTATTTGGTAGATAAAGCTCTATCTCCTTTACTTTTGTGCTTCCTTCTCTGCAGTGGTAATTTTTTGTTTACATTTTTTCTTAGGACATTAATTGTATTTTTCTCCTTATTGGGATACCAGAAAAAAAGTATAAGCATTCCTCTAATTTTGTCTAGAAATCAAGATAATCTTGAAATGTTATTCATTTTATTTTCTGCTGTCATTTATGTAATTGTGCTTCAGCACTTTTTTAAAGTAAAAAAAATGCAATTAAAGAATCGTGGGCCAGCTGTATAATATATTCTGAGCACAATTTTCCTGTTACAAATAATTGTAAAAATATTCAATAGCTTTAATTACTACTGAAAATGGTGCAACAATTTCTCTCTGCAGAATTCTGGCTGGGCCAGCCACCATTTTCAGTCCTCTACTTGTATTTAGACAGTTGTGCTTCCAGTGAGCACACATCTGTGTTTAACATGCAAGACCAAGCCAAAAAAGAGCTATGCAAATGCCAAGTACTGCTTCTGTGTCCACTTGGTTTTCTTTTTATTTTTGGTTCAATTTACTCAATGGTTCAAATTTGCCTTCAGGGCTCTATTGACTAGTCAGAATTTCTAGAAAATGCTATAAGTTTATAGCTGCCTGCTTTGATATGGGAACAAATAATGACTAAACTACCTTACATTACAGCAACCAGAATAGCAAGCCCAAAGAAAATTTATTTCTTTGCTTCAGCACTGAAAACATGAGGATGGACAGTCAATCATGGACAAAGAAGAGATACCATGTTCAGGAAAATGAAAATGGGAGGGGAGAAGAGCAGATACCTAGTTCAGCTGTGCAGCCACTGCAGGGCAGCCTGCTGGAAAGTCCATCTGAATTACTCTCAGAAAGTTCATAAACAAAGAGGAATTGGTCGATTAAGGAAGACTTATTGTCTTTCTCACCTGCCGTTTGCTCACCTAAAATCTTTGTGATTACTTACACTGAGAATTTGAGAAGCAAAGCTGGATTCAATACTAACACCACTTTTATTCACAAATGCACAGCATGAAAGTATGCTTTTATTGTGTAACCACAATAAAAATAAGTAGGACAAAGAGAAAAATAAAGATGTTATAGGAAGTCTTCCAATGCCTATCATCAGGTATCATCTTTCCACCAGCGTCATGCCCTACCTTAATGTAGGCTTGGGGTGCCTAGTGGGTAAATATCCTTCTTACTGTTTTTTCACATTCAAGTTTTCAAAATGTGATCCTTTTTAAGGATTAGAAATATCAGCTTTATACTCACAAGAAATCTTAGACTTCTGGAAAGTCTTAGAATTTTAAGACCTACTTTTTTTTTTTTTTTAATTGTCTCCCTCCAACAACAACAAAAATTATCATCTCTTATCTTATTCCTCTGTTTTAGTACTGTATAATGTTACATTGTATTTCCCTGAAATTTCCTCTAAATTTATAAAACTTACCTGAAAAGCAACATTCTTCTACCATTTTTTTCTATTTGAAATTTAAGAATAAGGAAATAGCATTTATTTTGTGGTTCTTCATAAAGAAGCCATAGGGTATAAATTATATTGAAGCAAAATAACATAGAATAGAACAGTTTCTTCACTAACTTGTGAACAAAGTTACAAGACACTATTAATAGAAAACTGCTTTGTAAATGAAAATAAAGATGTCAAGAAAATTTTCTGGCAAGGTGACATCAGAAAAGGGGTAATTTATAATTATGAAACAAATGAGATACTACATTTCTGACAATGTTTTAGGTAATGGAAATATATCACTGATTTGTTTAGGACTCAGTTATATATGAAAAAAAAAAAGCCATTTTAAATCACAGAACTGATTTTTTTTTTCTTTATCAATGCATTTTTACATGTACCTTTAGTACATCCAGTTGCTTTTCAGGACAAAGCTATCATTTTATTAATTCTTCTTAAAGGAAAGATTTCCTGACATCATCCTTTAATCTTTTAAGTAACATAGAATACCTTAACAAACTTTTTGGTTCACTGTGATTTACTTCTTGATGTAAATGATATTTATAATGTTTAGAATTAAGTATGGTTAATAGTATAGCTAGAGATGAACATTTTAAAACCTTAAGACTGAAAATAAGAACCTTTTTTTTTCATATTAGCTATGCTGAATTTTTAAGATATAATGTGCAGTGTTTCAGTTACTTGTCTGCACTTCCTATGGTTTCCTCAGTTTTTCCTCTTCCATCTTCATATTAATTTCTTTTGATCAAAATTTTTTATGAACCTTAGAACAAGCCAGCAAAGCTCATGATGGCAACAAGTATCTGAAAACAACTCTTAGACTGTAAAACTAAAGGAGAGTGGAAGTGCAAACAACACCCTATCCATCTTGCAGAACGCATAGACAGAAGATTCGGGAATGAAGGCATAAACAGCTGACTCATATATCATGATTACAAAACAAGGTAATAGAGAATATATTTCAGAAGAAAATTATGACCAAGTGAAATAGGAAGCACAGTGGCCTTTCCATCCCCAACAAATTTATTCTCAGATCATGCTGTTGGGTAGCAAAAGTAGACCTGAATGGCTGCACAATCTTCCCACTCAGGTAATATAAATATTTGACTTAGTTGTCATTGAGTGGAAGGAATTCTTAGACTTACCCTCTGGCATCCCAGCACAGTTAAGCTAACAAGACTGTGTCAGTTTCCTGCAGATTCAAGGGAAATTTCTGATGCAAAATCATAGAGGCCAGGGAACCTAGTCACATAGAAACATCCATCTCTCACAGTTGTACCTGAGGTGGTACTCCTTATGCATCATCTGGGCAGCTCCTACTGTCATGTTTTATTTGTACTGGGAGAATATTTAGAAGTTTGAGTCACAGATTAGGGCATTACTGTCAAAAACATGAATCAGTAAGTTAGTCTTCATTCCAACAACGTCTAAATTCATGGTGCTCCTCCTTGGAGTTTATGACCTTGGAACATGATGTAAAAAAACTTGATTCATGTCCTGGTTTAGGCTGGGATAGTGTTGATTTTCTTCAGCTAGTATGGTGCTGTGTTTTGGGTTTAGAATTAAAATAATTTTGATAACACCAATGCTTTAGTTATTACTGAGCAGTGCTTACACTGAGCTGAGGACTTTCAGCTTCTTGCCAGTGAGTATGCAGAGGGTGCACAAGACGATGGGAGGGACCACAACCAGAACAGCTGACCCAAACTGGCCAAAGAGATATTCCATATCATGTGACGTCATGATGAACAATAAAACCAGGGGGAGTTTGCTGGGGGAGTTGCTGCTGTTCAGGGGTGGGGTGGGCATTGGTCAGTGGGGGATGAACAATTGCATTGTACATCACTTTTTGTTATTATTATTATTGTTTTTTTTCCTTTTTTTTTTTTTTTAATCAAACTGTCCTTATCTCAACCCATGAATTCTTGCACTTTTACCTTTATTTTTAATTGTCTCCCCCATCCCACTGAGGAGGAGTGAGCAAACGGCTGTGTGGTGCTTAGCTGCCTGCTGGGTTAAACCACAACAATGGGAGATGATTGACAGGGTAAAACAAAGGTCATCCCAGCACTGTATATCAAATGAGTGTCATTGGGCTGTTTCCAGCTCCGTTTTGTGCCAAAAAAAAGAAACAAACTACTTTTCACTCCATCTTTGTACAAAAGACTAATATTTGCCAAAAAAGGAGAACTGTCATGAAGTAACCTGCAGCAGGACTGACTGCCAACCTGGAAAAAAAAAAAAAAAGGCAAAAACCAGTACTCATACTGTACATTTCTAGCATATAGGCTGGAGAAATAGTAGATCAAAGACATACATACCATACATACGAAGTGTTCAGGTAAGGAAACTATAATATCTTTCATCAAGAAACACAGACTGTTCTAATGTGTTGCCTTACATCCTGAATAATTCCTCACTCTAGTGTAGGAGGATGGATAATCTAGTCAACTGAGTATATGGGAGGGAGAGGAATGATGTAATGACAAAGCCTGAAGAAAGGCTTAAAAAGTTTTCTGTTTCAGTTCAGCAAAGATAAGGAAAAAATCCTTAAGAAAAAGAAAGGCTGCAGTTGAAGATATAGTTAATACTAAATTTCCTACTCAGATACACTAGAATGGAACTGGTGATGCCTTATAACTGTTAGTTGTTGATTAGAAACAGTAATATCAGCAGGAGTTGTAGCTACTGAATAATACATGATTCAGACATTGACCTACTGTGCTATTCCATCACCTAGGGTGGGTATTCATCTCACCCAACCTTTTAACCACCTAAAAATTAGCTGCCTAATCTATGCTAATGATGGGGTTTCCATCAGTGGAGATAAATGAAACTCTTCAGTGTGATTCTTCTTATCCCTAGGTAGGTATTCACAGTGCATAGATGAATTGTCCTTTAGAGATGCCTCACTCTCTGTGAACTTACCTACATGATTATGATAGATCAGGAACCTGTATGTTGGCTGGATAAAGAAGGATATGAAAAAAATTCATGCTTACATAATTTATAGTAATGTCACATCTTCACAATACAAATCCATGTAGGCATATCTAAACTATCTTACTAAAAGGCACCTTGGGAACCAAAACTAAGAATTTTCTGAGGTATAATTTAGCCTTAGAAGAAGACTGATGTGCTCCAGAGAAGGAGCTAAGCAACCGTTGATACAAAAAACCTCTTCATACCCTTTGCAAATTACAGTAGTTATAAAAGAATGGGAGTAATACTTACTACCTGGGAAGTTTAATACCCTCAAAAGATCTTCTATATAAAAGTTACCACAAAAAAGCATAATGCAGAATATTGGTCATTTCTAGGGAATTTCTTCTTATTACTGTTCTTTTGTCTCCAAGCTAGAAAAAATAGGCCTAGAAAAATTTTTTAAAACCATACCCTATTCTTGTGACATATGAACTGTCATTGTTCATTTGCTTAACAACGACAACTTACTTGTGTGCTATTAATTTGCAGACAGTAATTTAAATTACTGCAGGTATCTGCTTTGAATAAACTTGAAATGCAGGTTTTGTCCAGGTACAAGAGGTGGTAGAACTTTTTTTTTTTTTTTCCTCCTCCAATAATTCAGAATTGAATTGTTTCTCCATGAGCAGTGTGCACTCTGTGCACTTACATGGACACCTGAATCCAGGGAATTTTGGTCTCTGAATAATTTTGGACTGTTCACTTAAGACACACAAAAATATATTACATTTAAATAGAACAGTTTAAGTTGATTATATTGATATTAGAGAATAAGAATCTCATAATACGGTAGGAACAGAATATAACATAAAGCCAGTATAATAAGGAAGCTGTGGATATTGTTTATTCTGGACAGTAAGAAAAAAAAAAAAAAGGTATATTTCAAAAAATCATGCATGATGTTTGTTTTAAAGTACTTATGAAAATATAGGAATGATGTGTAACTAATTGTTGGCCATTCACAGCAGTATTTAAATGGATGACTGTTACAAGCATTTTACATAACTTGATCAAATTATATGTTAGCGTTACATAAGCAGGAATTTTTCTGCAACATTCTCCAACCATTGTTTAAAGAAATCTTGAAAATTCTCTTGTGATTGAAAGTTCAGTAGGAAGGTTCTTTTCCTCTCCATTTACCTACTTTGTGGTGTCTTTACAGATCTTATTTGCTAAGTAATATTAGTGAGTAAAATAAAGGTATAGTTTTATAAGCAGTAAACTAAATAGCTACTATTCATATTAAAAGAAAAACAAAACTGAGTCTTCAATAGTCCTGAGGCTACTTTCAACAGCCTGATATATTTTGAGATCAAGAATCATTAGGGAAACATCTATTTTGATGAATTAATTTAAAAGGTAGCCTTGGTAGAATAACGATTATCATAAGTTGTACTTTTTTAGTATGCATTTGATAAACAGAGGTGGCTAATAGGTAGTTTTTAAAAAAGGTTTCTACATAGCTGTGATAAAACAAAAGGTTTCTAAGGATTAGGGTAAAAGCATACTCACTATATGACTTCTGTTCTTCAGCTGGCATGACCCTGGAGCAGTTGCAGAGCTCAGACCTGTAAATTGTTACTCTTGTCTACAGGCTATTACATATCACCATAGCTAGATTTTATGACATTCAAAATATTTTCAGATTTTGCTTTATACAAGAGAGTAAATTTACGGTATATGTAGGGATAGCCAAATGGCATATAACTTTGCTTCAATAATAAAGAACATAGGTGCTCTTACAGTCTACTTCTTGCGGCTTTGTGCAAGAGCTGTTTATGCCCCCAGCCTGTGTTACTTTTTCCATAGTTCACACAGACTCAGAAATAACCACACTGTGATGGAACCATTTATTTTTACCTCTCTACTTTTTCACAAAGCATGGTAGGTGAGCAAAGAAAGGCAGGGGTAGAGTGGATTGGAGCAGAATAGAGAGGAGAGGAGAGGAGAGGAGAGAGGAGAGGAGAGGAGAGGAGAGGAGAGGAGAGGAGAGGAGAGAGAGGAGAGGAGAGGAGAGGAGAGGAGAGGAGAGGAGAGGAGAGGAGAGGAGAGGAGAGGAGAGGAGAGGAGAGGAGAGGATTTTTGCTATGCTTAGTGATATCTCAAAAATCTTAGAAATGTATTTAATTCTTGGAACCATCTCTTTCAGAAAATTTGGAAAATGTTTCCTGTCTGTCTTAAATGAATCATGAGAAATTATAGTAGTAATGCCTGGAATGCCTTGGACAGCTACTGTGGCTGTCCTTAAAGGTATGAAGACCTTATTCCAAAGTGGAAAAAAAAAAAAAAAAAAAAGGTCAGGCATGGCTCAGGGTCAGGCACTGCTCAATTAGACCATGCGACTAAACTACTGAGCCCAGGTTCAATACAGTATCTTATTTTAGGACAGTGCTTAAATTTATGCATTTGTCTAATAATTCTTTCTTGCCTGGACTGAAGGAGACTAAAGGATAGACTGTTAGTATGACCGCAACAAAACAAAACAAAACAAAACAAAACAAACGCTTTAATACCTGTTTAGAATTATTTTATGTTTACTTTCTTATTATCTAATCCAAACCTATGGAATTCAGACACCTGATGGTTCTGTTGAATTAGTCCTGATAGTTTAATGGATTTTTATAGCAGAATCTCCAAATGTATCTTAGAAATATTAATGAAGATAAACATTTACAAGTGGAAAATTTGTGACGATGTAGAACATGCAGCTATTTTAAAATTCAGCACTCTAATGAACTTTAATGCTTGGCTGAAAATCTGGGAATAATTGAAAACTTAAATGTCTAAAATGAATCTCCTCTGAGGGGACTTTTCCACTAAATATTTTTGACAAAGTAGCAAAAAATGTAGCTCTTTATTTGTTGTTTTGTGTACACCCACATTATCCTCAAATTGAAATAAAATTCTTTTACATAAAAGCAGTGGTTGTTATGAGGTAATATACTAGATGTAATTACCATTGCAGGACCTTTGTTCAGAGCATTATAATTTTTTGAATGTCATTGTGTTCATCATTTTAAAAGACATCTAAAATATATACTTATATAACTATCAATATTTAATTAAGCAAAGGGCTCCATCCTACCATAGCCTGAAAACTACAGTTCTAGGAAGATAATTTGCTTTCCTCCTTGATACCTCCCAGTATTCCACAAATGGCTGCTTTCTTATTTACCTGAATGTGTCACAACTCTTCCCTTCTCTTATCACAGTTGAATTATGTAAGAGTATTCAATTTTTCCATAAATGAAATATGTTTATGACATACATATGTACATTTCATAATATGCATCCTGTCTTCAAGTCCATGAATACTTCATTCATTGAATAATTACATATGTAAAATAAAGGGGTGTTGAGGACAGTAGTATTAATAACTATATTCAGCTTCAACAATTGACTTTCACAGACTTATTCACACAATAGAATTAAAAGTCAGGTCCCATAGAAACACAGGATCTAGCAGGAATTATGTGGAAATTTCCTCTTCTTGACCATTTAATGAATCCAATGGAGCTGATAGATACAACTGACTTCTTTTCTGGTTTTCTGAATATTCTGCTTTACCCTATGAGATAAGAAGATGATTTATTTTTGCATCATTCCTGGAAATACTTATTTTTATCCACAGATGTTTTAATAGACATAGACACAAATTTGGAAACCTTTCACATTTTGAAATTTCACCTCTGTTCTTCATTTCAGCCTGTCACCCAGTGAATTCATCAGTGTCACTCATGTCTTGTAGTTGTGAGATTTCATTGAAGCCTCAGGCATCACCATAGTCAGTCCAATTGAAATATGTTCAACATATTTTGAAAAGTTGACTATGCTGCAGTGAAAAGAGTGAATTACCCTGACTCACCTGAAGCTTTTAATAATGTATGTTTTCAAAGGGGCTGCTGAAGTACTCTATTGAGTTTGACTCTAACGTATTTGATAAAAAAGCATTTCGAGGATAAAGCTTAAATTTTCAAAGTTGCCTCTGATTCTTGGTGCGTAAATTAAATGCAAATGACTAAATACTCAGGGCAGCCAAGAACTCACAACTCAGAACTTCAGCTATTCGCACCTGTGATAATCAGCTCAAACCATTCACTTAGTCTAAGAATTAAACAAAATAATAACAGCAGCAGCAAAACAGAAACCTATGGTTCAAAATATGGGATGAAATTGAGACTTGGAGCTGACGCTTATAATTTAGTGTATTGGTTATTTGTATTGAATTTATAACGCATTATTGGGCATTGTGGCGAATAGCAGACTACAAAGGTAGCTGTAGATTTCAGCAAAGTCCAGCCACACTCACTATGGAGGCCACACCATATGTTATGTAATAATATACAATTGAGGCTAAAATCGTAATATTATGAATATTATGTGTATGGTCACCTTGGGTGAGCAAGGGATAGTAAACAAATAATGCTACTAAAGTGTCCAAATAGTCTGTTTCAATACAGATTTGGCTGAACAGGAACAAGTATATATTCAGCTGCCTCAGTGAGAAACTTAAATAAAAACAAACATTTTAGGGAACTGATTCAGTGATCTGGATCCTGAAGACAATTGTTTGCATTATTCCAGCCATAATGAAATCTGTGGAAGAGAACAATCTGTGAAATTGAAAAATTGAAATTGAAGACCAAGGCTGAAGTCCATATGGAAGTCTTCAGGCTGTTATGTATATCCTGCATGCAAATAGATGAAAAAAAAAAACAAAACCAAAAAACAAAACAAACAGAAAAAAAAAAAAAGGTTTTATTTTATATTATTGTAATTATTTAACATAATACCTTTAAGAGACTCAAACAGAACTGTACAATATACTGTTTTGTGATCTAAATAATGGGTAGCAGAATTTTTGCTGTTTTTTCCAGAGGCCACGTGTTAAGCCTGTTGAAGCCTCTCTTCTGCAGTCACATCCTAAAGAATGTGTGTATCTGCACACCCTCATCAGGCTGTGCAGGCTGAGAGCTACAGCTGAACTGTGCAACTTTTGGCTGTGGGTCTTCCGCGGGCCTCAAGGACTGATACTGTCATTTTACATCACCATCACAGTTCTCTATTTTATTTTATTTTATTTTATTTTATTTTATTTTATTTTATTTTATTTTATTTTATTTTATATTTTATTTATTTTAATTTTATTTTTCCAATTTGTAAAGCACCAAACAATATGAGGCCTGTGTTACCACCCAAAGCAGCAGCATTTTTATGCAGTGAACTTGGAGCATGTCCACATGGTAGGTGCCACACAGGTGGAGTTTGGCATGGGAGCATGTGAGGATGCAGGGATGAACAGCCCACTCGGATCATATTCGAGCAGAGCACAGTGCCAAGGCAGCTACACTTGAGTCACTGTTTACCAAAATGCTGACTGAAAGGTGCCTCCTGAACGAACCGGGCTGAAGCTGATGGTATAAAATGCTGCTTCTCTCACCATTCACTAGTGTAAACCACTGCTTAGGAATACAAAGAGAAAGCTATTGCAGTAATTTTTTTCTTCGGCAATAAAAGAAAGCTTGAATGAAGACCATGCCTCAGTTGCCCTACAGATTTATTAGGCTCTGTCATAGCACCAATATGACTGTGTGCTTTTAAAAAAAATCTAATAGTTAATACAAATATTAATGCCCAATATCTTCAGGCTGCAGATGAAAAAATGATCCAGAAATACCTTCATACAAAATTCAAATATGTGATGCTGCTAGCCCTACAGATAGGCCAAAACAGCATTTTAAATATAGCCTGTTCGTGCTGTGTTTGTTACTTAGAAAGGTATCTTGCAGAATATCACCATTTCAAAATCTAAGATAAGATGACTTACAGAATTTGTAACATGGAATATAGGAAAAAGAAAGTTGTACTTTAAAATATGCATGTATTTCATCCGGACTCCTGAGCCAAACTGAGACTCACTGAAGTCCACCTGACTCCAGCTTATTTTTGAACATGACCTTCCATTACCTGGCAATTATTGAATTAATGTAAAAAATACATATACATATATATATATGCATATTTACTTTTACATTGCAATGCATTCCTTCAATTGCTTCGCTACTTTAAGATTTCAGGTAACATGGAAAGTTGTACAAAGGGCCAAAGACTAATCTTGAGGGAACTGGTGGAAGTGCTAAGTTGCTAAACCACTGTCCATTGTATCTGAGAAGCTGTGACAGTCTGGTGAAGTTCCCACTGATGGGAAGAAGTGAAACATAACCCTCATTTTTCAAAAGGGAAAACAGGAAGACTTAGGGTACTACAGGCCAGTCAGTCTCACCTCTGTCCCTCACAAGATCATGGATCATGGAAGCTATGCTAAAGCATATGGAAAATAAGGAGGTGACTGGGGACAGCCAATATGGCTTCACTAATGGCAGATTCTGCCTGACAAACCCAATGGCCTTCTACAATGGGGTTACAGCACTGGTGAATTGGGAAGAACAACTGATTGGGAAGAACAACATCTACTCAGACTTGTGCAAAGCATTTGATGCTGTCCTCTATGATATTCTTGCCTCTAAATTAGAAAGACATGGATTTGATGGATGGACCACTCAGTGGGTAAGAAATTGGCTGGATGGTCATGCTCAAAGAGTTGTGGTCAACAGCTCAATGTCCAGGTGGAGACCAGTAATGAGCGTTGTTCCTTGGGGGTCAGTACTGGGACTAGTGCTATTTAACATCTTTGTTGGTGACATGGACAATAGAATTGAATATACCCTCAGCAAGTTTACTGATGACATCCAAGGTGTGTGGTGCGGTTGACATGCTGGTGGGAAGGGATGCAGTCCAGAGGGACCTGGACAGGCTGGAGAGGTGGGCCTGTGTGAACCTCATGAAGTTCAACAAGGCCAAGTGCAAGGTCCTGCAACTGGGTCAGGGTAATCCCAAGCACAAATACAGGCTGGGTGGAGAATGGATTGAGAGAAGCCCGTATTGGGTTTACGTGGCAAGGTTTTGATAGTGGGAGGCTGCAGGGGTGGCCTCTGTGAGAAGCATCCAGAGGCTGGATTATGTTATATAAGGGACAGTTTCAGCCAGCATGAAAAAGGGACCCACTGCTGGTTAGAGCCAAGGCAATAAGAGATGTTGTTTGCACCTCTGGGAGAGCAGATTTAAGAAAGGGAAAAAAAAAAAAAACACACACACACCAAAAAAAAAAAAAACACTGCTGGGGAACAGCAGCTGGGAGAGAGAGAGGAGTGAGAAACAGCCTTAGAGATGCCAAGGTCGGTGAAGAAGGAGGGGGAGAGGTGCTCCAGGTGCCGGAGCAGTTCCCCTGCGGCCTGTGGAGGAGCCCCTGGTGGAGCAGGCTGTCCCCCTGCAGCCCATGGGTCCCACATGGAGCAGATCTCCACGCTGCAGCCCATGGAGGAGCCCCCGGTGGAGCAGGTGGATGTGGCCTGGAGGAGGCTGCGGCCCATGGAGAGCCCCTGCAGGAACAGGCCCCGGGCCGGAGCTGCAGCCCATGGAGAGGAGCCCACGCAGGAGCAGGGGTCTGGGGGGAGCTGCTGCCCGTGGGGGACCCTTGCTGGAGCAGTTTGCTCCTGGGGGATGGACCCCGTGGTACGGAGCCATGTGGGAGCAGTTCTTGAAGAGCTGCTGCCTGTGGGCAGTCCCCGCAGGCTCAGGTCAGGAAGTACGGCATCCCGTGGGAGGGACCCCACGTGGAGCAGGGGCAGAGAGTGACCGTGAAGAAGTGGCGGAGATGAAGCGTCAGGGACTGACTGCAGCCACCATTCCCTGCGCTGCTCGGGGGAGGAGGTGGAAGATAGTGGATGGGAGGAAGGTGGTTTTAGTTTTGTTGTTGTTGTTTCTCACTGCTCTAGTCAGTTAGTAAAAAGTAATAAATTTTACCAATCTCCCTACGCTGAGTCTGGTTTGCCTATGATGATAATTGTTGAGTGATCTCTCTGTTGATATTTCATCCCTTGAGCCTTTTTTGTTGTATTTCCCCCCCCCCCTTTCCCTTTTAAGAGGGGGAGTGAGAGAGCGGTTGTGGCGGAGCTCAGCTGCCCATCTGAGTAAAACCACCACACAGCCCTGATGAGAAGGACTTGGGGGTGTTTGTTGATGAGAAGCTCAACACAAGCTGTCAGTGTTCACTTGCAGCCCAGAAAGGCAACTATGTCCTGTGCTGCATCAAAAGCAGCATCACCAGCAGGTCAAGGGTGGTGATTCTGTCACTCTACTCTGCCCTTGTGAGGCCCCACCTGGAGTGCTGTGTTTAGCTCTGGGCTCCCAGCATAAGAAAAACATGGACCTGTTGGAGTGAGTCCAGAGGAGGGCCACAAGGATGATCAGAGGGCTGGAACACCCCCCCTGTGAAGACAGTCTGAGGGAGTTTGGGTTGTTCAGACTGGAGAAGAAATGGCTCCGGAAAGACATTATAGCGGCCTTCCAGTACCTAAAGGGGGCCTACAGGAAATCTGGGGAGGGACTCTTTGTCAGGAAGTGTACTGATAGGACAAGAGGACAAGAGGAAATGGCTTTAAACTAAAAGGGGCTAGATTTAGATTAGATATACGGAAGACATTCTTCACTCACAGGGTGGTGAGGCAATGGAACAGGTTGCCCAGAGAAGCTGTGGATGCCCCATCCCAGGGGATGTTCAAAACCAGGTTGGGTAAGAGTCCCTGGGCAACCTGATCTAGTGGGTGGCATCCCTGCCCATGGCAGAGGCGGGTGGAACAACATCCTTTCCAACCCAAACCATTCTATGATTCTGTGGTTAATCTGAGACCAGGTAGAAAAAGAGAAACAACCCAAGGAAAGAAAAAGATCACAAAAAGAAAGATAAATAGGTGTTTTGCATGTACACAAAATGAGTAACATAGACTTAAAATGAGTTATGAGGCATATTATGAAAACTCCAGTGCTCATGGTTGCTTTTTGCTTTCTGGACTACTGCTAGGTGCCTGACTGATCATTATTCTTACTTTTCATTCTATGGTATTTTCAATAGCACATTACCTTGCATCATCTTCTCAGCCAGATTGGCTCTTGCTTTTGACACATATGTTAGGTATAGAAGCATATTCATATTTTAATTTTTCAGAGAGTGCTTCACTTCTTCTCTTTTCCCCTACCTTTTCTACACACAAAAGATCCTCTTGCCTTTCCTGGATAGCATGACTTTGTGCTAAAATTAAGATCAATGACTCAACTTCTTCACTGTTTGCTTGCTTGTAGAAGTCAACTTTAATCAATTTATCTCCTTAAGATTATTTTCAGGATACCTATTACCTTCATACCTAAACACTTTTTTTTTTTTTTTTTTCGAGCATCTATAAACAGCAATAGATAACATCCATACTTGCCAACAGAATTTCAAAATCCTCATGTGGTAGAAATGCAAACAAAATATGTGACAAGCATTCCTAAATGTTTCTGGAAAAAAAAACACTGATTTCCACAACTTCAGCATTTTTGTTAATTTGATTGGAAGGCCATGATAAATGTGAGCTATTTGCATTGTTAGCAGACAGTAACATGGAATATTGCGCAGATGATCACAGTGAAATTGAATTTTCCAACATAAAATAGCCATAAAATGTATCTGAGAATGCTAAAATAAAAAAGAAAAATATCCATTGAAGAGGGATTTTTATGGTATCAGTATAGCAGTGGTTGGCAAGCATTTATGTTCTAATGGCTTTGAAACAAGGACAGTCACTATAATGTTAACCACTCAGAGATATATGTTACCACAGTTATTTGCTTTTGCACATACAGAGTTTTTCTGTGAAATCCTGTTATTAGAAAACACTGCTATTCCATGTGCAACACAGATGCTTTAGCTAAATACAATATCTTACGCCAGGATAATGTATCTTGCATGGGGACCCCTTATCTTGACAGTTTAAAACTGCTGGTAAAATTACTGAATGATGCAGAGAATGCAACATAACCTAAATGCTGTTCCGATGCTGCCTTCCATACCTTGTTGTTGTCAGGATAAGTTTGCCTCTTTTTGTGAAAGCCAAAAGTATCTTGATACATATTCATCCTAGTCTCCTCAGTGAATGCGTAGACTCCCTGGTACAGAGGGGATCGTGGGTGGAAGCGAGATGAGAACACCTGCATCCTCCAGAACGTGTTCCACGCTGGCTGCAGCCAGATCCACACTGAACACACATTATCACCAGAGTGGTTGGTTCACTGGAGTCAAACAGGTGTAGCCAGGTACTCTGTTATGCCTTTTTTCAATGCTATTTGCCAGTCCCTGGAAACAACAAACAATATACTTATAGTTAAATAAATATGGATGGAAATCCCTTTATAGCTTTAGATGACAAACTGAATACATTCTCTTCCACAGATTAGTAAACATCCATTCCATAGATATAAGCTGAAATTTTGGGTTTTGGCATAACTGTCATGGAACTGAGTCTGTTATTTCTAACATCTTGATGAACTGGTTTCTTATCCAGAATTAAAACTAATTGTGCATTCACAACCCTTTACTTTCATAGCTGTCAAGGGGAAAACAAAGAAAACCTGGTTTTCAATTCCTAAAGTGTTTTATTTTTACAATATCAGTTTATCAGATCATCGCAGACCACATCACTATCATCATTTGTCAGATTTGAAATGGCACTTCAGAGTTGAGGAAGCCACCCCAGTATAGTCAGCCATCTCTCAGTCACGGTTCCCCTCTGTAATGTGAGTGATCAAGTACTTTGCATTGCACTACAGTTTTTCATGTCCTTAGGCAACGTGAAATGAGTCTCATGTTCTAGATTTTGGAAAACAGGATAGATCTTTTCTGGTTAGTTTTAGTTATAGTTGCCCGTCTTTACAAGGATGGCATTCAAAGACTTTGTTTAAAAATCACTGTATAGTTAATAGGTACATTTGATAGTATAATACCATTTTAATTTGTGTTCCCTTCTTAATATTAGCCCAGGGCAAAGAAAGGGGAGGTGGGTTTCTGTGCAATTAGCAGTAATGCAATTTATAGCTGTGAAAACAAGAGAACCGTATTTTGCACAGTAAACAGTAAGTTATCCTTCCTAAAATAATGAAGTAAATAAGGGTTTACTGTTGAGGTATTTTGCTTTCGAAGTTAGGTATGTCAAATGCAGCTGCAGTTGAAAGTAATCTGGCTGTTACTGTCAAGTAATTATTGCTCAACCAACCTTCTCACAACTTTTGTCAAATGACATTAACTCCTACAATCTAAATAGGATTATTGTTCTTTCTTATTGTATTTTGTTCTTTCTCCTCCCTGAGTGTTAAAGTTCTTACTGGTCTTGCTATCAGGCTCTGTTATGATCTGGTGGCTACATATATGTACTAAAATTAAAAAAAAAAAAAAAAAAAAAAAGATGTTGGCAAGATTGATTGGTGTAAGGAATGTTTTCTTTTTCTTTTTTTTTTTCTTTTTTCTTTTCACATTGTAGACTCTTATGCATATTTAATCCAACTCTCTATATGCATTTCTGGTTTTACTTCATGCCAGAAATTCCTGAGTGACTGTGAGATAATTTATTCTGCTTTGCAAGTGAACCATTTGGTACTTCAAACAGGACTCAATCTGACGGCAGTCTGCCATTTTTACTAGAAGGAAAGAAGCCATTCTAGTTCTGAATCCTACAAATCTTGGGGTTTATTCTCACCTTAATGATATAAACAGCCATGGTTCAGAGATGGAGTCGTATTTAAAATTGTCTGTTGGTAAGGATGTGTAGGATTGTTTCTTTAAGTTCTTGGTAGGTCTTCATAAAAACGTAAGGGAGGAAAATCCTAAAGAAAGGCATGTTTTTTATTCCAAAAACAATTATTCTTTCTCATCCACAATATTCCACTTGGTAGCTGGTATTTTGTGATTTGTTGCATCCTGTTACGAAGAAACTTATAGCCACTTATGACTAATGCCATATTCTTCTCTTTGGACATGTATTGGTTATTCAGTATCTTGAAGTTGTCTTCCTAATTATTCATTTATCTAACAGTTCTAGAGTTTGCTGTAATACCTGTATTGGCAAGTTCCTAAGGAAAAAACATATTATTCATCTTCTTACTTCCATCACCATTTTTCCAGAGGCAAAGGGTTCAAATCAAATCTTTCTTCTTCTCCCCTTACCTTTAATCTGAAATACTCTGAAGCTGACTGTGTCTGCACAGGGATCTGAATCCAGACACAGCAGTCATTTGCTGGATTCTAATTATTAAGATTTTCCACAGCTGTCATATAGTACCTCAATTTTAATTGCTTGTACTAGTAAAAGGAGTATTTCTGTGCCCTGAGACACAGACTGTCCTCATGTAATTTAGGCACTCTGCCTTAACCAGCCTTATGGGTAAGGACTTAGGGACTAGTACTTCCTACAAAAGGCTTCCTCTAAATTAAAGTAGTGCATTTGAAACTAAAATAGTGCATATGTTGCATTAATAAAGTCATAAACCATGCTCAGTCAAGCTGATGTATGTCACTGGACAAGTTTAAATCAATCATATTGTGCCCTCTTTTTAATTTTGTTCCATTTAGAATTGTTCAAAGGCCTACCCTGAAACAAAAGATTGTTAAAAAAAATACATTATTGAACATGAATGGTCATAACATTTGCAGATTTTGCATAACTAATAACCTGAGACAAGATGTCTTCTGGGTGTACCACTTATTTCTACTGGCCTTTGATTCCTTAACAAACATGGAATGAGGCAGCAGTGTGATAAATTGAAACCCCTATACTTCATTTAGCAAATCAGATCAAACAAGACATTAAATATAGTAAATACTGTTTTTAAAGATGTGGCCTGAATCTATAAAAGATTTCATATCAACTGGAATTTTTTTTTGACTTTCAAGTTTTGAGTATCTAGACAGTAGCAACTGTGGTGGTTTTACACGGGTGGGCGGCTGAGCTCCACCACAACCGCTCTCTCACTCCTCCCTCCTCAGAGAGGAAGGGGGAGAAAATATGATGAAAAGGGCTCAAGGGTTGAGATAAGGACAAGGAGATCGCACAGTAATTATCGTGACGGGCAAAACAGACTCAGCGTAGGGAGATAGTAAGATTTATTGCCTATTATTAACAAGCTAGAGAAGTGAGAAACAAAGGAAAGAAACTAAAAGCACCTTCCCCCCATCCACCCTCTTCCACCTCCTCCCCCCGAGTGGCGCAGGGGAATGGGGAAATGGGGGTTATGGTCAGTCTGTAGCGCTTCTTCTCCACCTCTCCTTCTCGGTCACTCTCATCCCCTGTGCTGTGGGGTCCATCCCACGGGACGCAGTCCTTGCTGAACTGATCCGGCGTGGGCTGCCCACAGGCAGCAGCTCTTCAAGAACTGCTCCAGATATGGGTCCGTACCATGGGGTCCATCCCTCAGGAGCAAACTGCTCCAACCTGGGTCCCCCACGGACAGCAGCTCCCCCCAGACCCCCTGATCCTGCGTGGTCTCCTCTCCACGGGCTACAGGTCTGGCCCGGAATCTGCTCCGGCAGGGGTCTTCCACAGGCCGCAGTCTCCGTCGGTGCAGGTCCACCTGCTCCACCGTGGTCTCCTCCATGGGCTGCAGGGGGACAGTCTGCTTCACCATGGTCCTCACCACAGGCCACAGGGGACTTCTGCTCTGGCACCTGGAGCACCTCTCCCCCTCCTTCTTCACTGACCTTGGCACCTGCAAGGCTGTTCCTCACTCCTCTCACTCTCCCAGCTGCTGTGTGGCGCAGCATTTTTTTTTTTTTTTTCCCTGTCTTAAATCTGCTCTCACAGAGGCACAAAACAACATCACTTATTGGCTCAGCTCTGGTCAGCAGTGGGGCCCCTACCAAACATGGGGCAGCTTCTAGATCCTTCTCACAGAAGCCACCCCTATGGCCCCCTGCTACCAAAACCTTGCCACGTAAACCCTCTACAGCAACTCAGTAAATTCTAACCAAAATCTCAAATATATTGCTGGGGTCTGGAAGCTTTGAAAATTATTTATTTTGGTATTCTTTAACACATTAAATAATATTTTGGGCACTTCTGAGAACCAGTGGGATTTGATTAGATAAATTACTGCATTTTCATTCAGGAATGAGTCTATGACCCATTTTGTTGGCTGTACAATAATTAACATATACTGATAATTACATTGTTAGAAAAACTTTTTAATGGATTGAATTTCCATTTGATACCTGTGATCTGGTGAAACTGAATTATATTGTGTGAATATGCCTGATTTATTTCAAGTTTCTGCCTGGCTGTGTTTAGTTTGTTGTAAAAGTTCAAAAATCAAAAGATATATGGAAATGACACAAAATTTCATACATGTGACATAATGAATCCAGATCTTGGTTTTAAACAAATCTGGTTATTCTGAGAACCTAAAATAATCTGAGAGCTTGCAGTTATTCATAAATACATTTTTTTCTCAGATAAACATTGTTAGTGTTTTTCTTTCCATAACCTCTACCTTGATATGGGACATTTGAGGTAGGTGTTTACTCAGAAAGTTTCCAGTGATTTTAGTGGACATTAGGAGTGTCTCCAAGACTATACTTGCACTGCAGGAGCCCAGAAAGTATCCGAACCAAACCCAGAAGTGCACCATCGCCTTATCTCCCTCCTCTACATCCTCATCTCCACAGGTAGGAAGATGAGTGATAAGGCCATGGAGGAGCAACATCACACAACCGTGATTGGGGTGTCTGAGGACTGGCACCCCAGGCATGCCAGGATGCTTATCTGCTGTGCTGTCTAGACATAGCCTAAGTGCACTTGCTACAGCACTCTTGACAGCAATACTGCAGAGGCATTTGTCTTTCTTTAAAGAAACAGAAACGGTAAAACCTTGTAAATGCAACATCCATTTCACAAAGTTAAAACAGAAGGCAGTAAAAGCAAGAGTTGGGGGGTTTTGTTCATCTCATTTTCTGTCAGCAAAACTTCAGGATAACAGACTTTTTCTAAGAGCAAAGATATGTGGAGTATTTTTTTCAAGGCTGCAAAAGGTTTTATACATGCGTAGGGTTAATATGCAATTCACAGATTTTTTGCATCTATGTGCAGGAACATTTTGTGTAGAGATGCACCTGTGTGTATGTCTATCTGCGTATGTATGTATGTGTGTGTGTGTGTTCGTGTTGACTGGCTTTTATGGTGATACAGACAGATATTGCTTATCAGGAAAAAAAAAAAAAAAACGTTTTCTGATAGCACACATACTGCTTAAAGCTGTGGGTAACATGCATAATCAAAAAAAGCACATTTTCCCCTGGCGATATTATTTATTTATTGCTCCTATTATGCCTACGGATACTGAATTATTTGTTTCATTATCTCTTTGTACTTTCTAATAAGCAAAATCCTTATCAACAGAGAGACTTCAATTGTATTCAAATCTGCTACCTTTGTAACGTTAGCTATTTTCTCATTTGTGGGACAACAGATATCACTGATGACATCTGAAGCAGAATCAATCTTCTAGGCACAAAAACGGGGCAACTTTAATTTTGTTAATATTTTGAAGCAAGTAGATCAAGAGGTGAGAGTATAGTATATATTAAACAGCATGAAAATACAATTCTGGAGTACTCTGCAGATACAATTCCTTTATCAAAGGATGAACACTGAGACAATCACTGGTTTTGAAAATAAATAACCAAGACGGTTGTGATTCTTTGTTATTATGACAGTGTTAGCAGCAAATATTCCAGTTTCTTACTATAGTCATTTACACTTTCTCTGTGCCTACTAAATATCAAATTAATAAATGCACAATTATCATTAACAACAAATCAGTACTTACTAAACTTTCATGTGTGATCTGGGGGTACCTTATCTTTGAACTTTAAGGAAGTACCAAAGTGTTTACTTTATGTACCAAAAATTAACCAGCAGTGTAACAGTCACAGTCACCATCACTGGTGACTCAATTCATATATGTGTGTAGCAAAGATATACAAATGATTTTCAGACCCTTACAAATGAAAAGTGTCACAAAATGCTAGACATCTGTCAGTAATTCCCACTCATAATTACCATGTTTCCCACACAGAAAACAATGAACTAGGCTAGTAAATTACAGAAATAGCTACAGTGACTATGAACCTGGCTGGAAGTTAACCAGCACTGTTTGATTTTGAAGGCTGAACAGTATTTCTTCTTTTCACAAGTGGTTCCAAGCAGAGAGATCACTCAAATTTTGCTTTGCTTCATATAGTTTTCAGTAGATAAAACTGGGAGTTGGGACATAGAAGCAGTGCTTCCAGTTTATCAGAGATTGCCAATAAATAGCCATATTTGTTAAATACATTTTTCTAGAATATATAAGACATTCACATCATATTTTCCTTTAGATAAAAGGAAAGTATACATACATATATATACTACTTGTTGTCCTTCTGCGTTCTGTTTTCCTTTATCTACTGATAGAGCATAGCATAGCTTGTTGGTAGAAGAAGGACTTGAGCAATAAAATTTCACTGTTCTAGCTGGTAGCTCCGTAGTCTGATCTAGGTCACGGATGCACAGGGCTTTCCTTTTTCATTTTTGTCCTCTGCTCATGGGAGAGACATAAAGAGATTAAAGGGATAATGGGTCTGATCCAAAGCCCTCTGTGGGTAATAGCAGAGCTGACAACAAATCTGTTTCACAGCAACTACTGAGATTTGGGGATTTGTTTCCATTCCACTTCAGAACAAAAGCAAAACCTTTTGGACATTTTTGCTAATTGAAATTCTTTTGAAATGTTCATTTTGACTATAGAATGTGATCTTTTTGATTCAGGAAGAAGTCTGTTGCTTGGTAATCAGGGAAATGGTATGAGAGGTGAGGGATTCCTGTTAATCCCCTGTTCCTTATAACATGGTGCCAGGTTTTTCATCCCCAAACTAACTACATCAGTAAACTAATACTTCCCTCATCTGGGCCATCAGGCAACTAAGTATAAGTGGAGAAAGAATCTTTCCAATGACTTTATTAGTCTTTGAGTCAAAATCATAGAAACAAATATGGTCTTTCCTGTTAATTTTTAACAAAAAAAAATATGAATGCAGCAATTTCTACATTCTAATCCACATACACTAAAGGAACAGCATTATTATTATTATTATTATTATTATTATTATTGTTGATGTTGTTGTTGTTGTTATTGTTATTATTGTTGTTGTTGTTATTATTATTATTATTATTATGTCAGTTTTAACTACTGTTAAATTAAAACCAGACTAAGAATTGTTTCTTTTAGTACTGCTTTATAGTAGGGAGATTTTTAATAAACCTGAATGACTTTTCCATAAAATTTCTAATTGATAAAAACAGCCTTTCATAGCACTGACTTAAAGGAATAGTAGTAATTGGGATTTTTCAGGGTTTTCAATTTTTTCTTTAATGGACTTGGTGGGATTGATTTATGAACTACACAGTAAAAATGTTGAGTGATAATCCAAAATGACTGTCTAGCTTGTAACCTGAAAGGATTAATTCTCACCTAAAATACTAAGATTTTATATATATACTACTAGTATTTAAATAAGAGAATATTGTAATTATGCAATCAAGTGTATTCTTCATGAATTTTGGGAGCTGCTCACCAGAGCCAGTGACCATAAAGAACACGCCATGAGTCAAATATATATACATATATATATGTATCTTATATACATGAGTCTAATATATATATACATATATACATATTTAAGAACATCTGTATCAAAATTCTACACATATTTGGAATATTTCCAGCTTGATATGTTCTATATGTTTGCACACAGATTTACTATACATAGATGCATAAATTGACCCTGATTCTGTGATCATTGAAACTCAAAATCTTTTCTTTGAATCTCTAATATGTTTTATGTTGTATACATTCTTTTAAGTAATGCTGTTATATATTATTTGCGTTTGAATTAAAGGCACCCAGAGAGAACAACACCAAAAATTCATCATTCAGTTTTTCAGAGTTCTTTTAAAATTACAATATTTTCCTGCCTTTAGAGTATTAGGAGCTTTGATTGCTGATTTTCAGAGACTTGTACTGTGTATGTGTAGGCATGCACACAGCTCCCCATGACACTCACCATCTGCTATTAAAAAATATTAACATTATTATCCCTAGTTCTGAAAACAGCTCTCTAATTTACTATTTCTCTCTCCTTCTTAGAGTGTTAGACATAGCTGGGTAGAACATGTAAATAAATGTTCATGTTTTCACATTCTGAATGAGCAACAGTGGACAGGAGAGATTCACTGAATACAATATCAAAACAAATCAGACAGAAGAAAGCATCTCAGCTGTTACTATTTCAGAAGGATGCAGCTTAGAGAAGCCTGTAACATGAGAACAGCTCAGGGCTGAAAGATCTCAGGGTGTCTTGAGACTTTAAGCCCCATTATCTAAGAACTAGCAATACTAAGGAGGCTTCAGGGAACTCATCTTTCATGAAAGATCTTGGATTATCGCCCAGACTAGAATATCAAGTTCGATGGGAATAAATCTGAGTTTGCCAGACAGATGTAAAAGGTTTTCTAAGATCCTTTTCAGCTCCAAATGTCAGTCTTCAGAGTCTCTCCACAGGATCTTCACATCTGGATTGTAGTTTTAATTGAGTACTTAATCACAAGAGACTGTGGAGTATCTCCTAAGTGATTCTTCTCTGTGATCCAGGAGTATTAAACCATTTTGTGACCAGGGAAAGCCACAAGCAAAAAACATAATTTAGACAAGAGAACTGGAAAGGCCTAACACAAACTTTCACCTGTCGTACCAGGAAGAATAAGAATATCTTATGTATATGGCAGTTCCTTGAAAGCCCTCTCTTTTTTATCAGAAATAAGATTTATAATGAGAATTGCTATGTTTCAACTTTTTTTTTTTTTTCTGAGTATTTCTCAGAGAATTTGTCTCTTTATCCCTTAAATGGCTTCAGGTAAATAGTCTTTTCTCTCTGCAGACATGGAGCCAGCATGCTAATGTAAAACTTCTAGGAAAAAAGAAGGCAAGAAGGCAGCACAGGTGTTGAAAGTAAATGATTTATCTTTTGGCAGCTGTACATCAACTTCTGTACTGTAGCTGCTGCAAGGGATCATTCCAAGCTTCAGTCTGATACAAGGGCATGGAGAAGCTTTGATACATATCAGCACCCATCAATACCAGTTTGGATTCAGATGGCAATCAAAGCAGCTTTGCATTATGCAGCTGTACATAGACTTTCTGTTATAAATAGAATTAGTATGATTTATATATATATATATATGGTAGAATGCTTCCATTGTTGAAAAGCCAATGTATCAAAAGCACTTTGGTGGTGAGCCACAGAGGCATCAAGTCAGCTTGACAGAATTGTGTTTTGAAGTAAGCTTTGGAAAAAAAATGATATGATAAGAAATATAGATTTTTGTTGTTTGGAATAGCTTCTAAATTCACTGTACTGAGCAAAAGAAGAAAACACTACAAAGGTTTTTTTTTTTTTTTAGTTTAAAGGAGCTTTTCTGTATTTATATAACTGAAAAAAATTGAGATATTTTATTTTTGTCTTCATTTATTTTCATTAAAACATCAACAACACAGCATTTCCTGTTAAATAAAAGTGAACTTTCTCCCCTTTTATGGTCTGATATAACTGATAAAATTCACAATGATTTAATTTGTAAAATGAATGTATGGCACATATTTAAAACTCCTTTTTATCAAGTTATATGCAAATTCCAGGATTTTATGCTTGTTTGTTTGAAGAGCAATTAATCAATAATGGAAAATAAATGTTAACTCAAGACCAATTTCAAATATTTCCCTATTAAAATTTAAGCAAAATACATGTTAACGTACTTAAAATATTCATAATGATATAGGCATAAAATCTAACTAATTGGCTAGTGTCTCTTGGAAAAAATAAGAGAAATTTACATTATTTTGCAGCCATGCAACTCTACCCATGATGGGTTTTGTTAAGAATTTCATAAGTTTGTGACAGATCCTTGACCCATTTATACTTCATCTCCCAGTAACATCTGCAGTGAAAATTATGATTACTTTGATATGCATCTTTACTTTCTCTGTCTTGTTTTTAAAGCTGAGCACCATGTTGAAGGCTAATTAACCTTTGCAAACTAAAATGTCCAACTGTTGCATACTGACAAGTGGTTTGTTTTCATCATGAACAAGCTGTAATTAATATCTAAGTATTTATTGAATTATGGCTATTTTCATCACATCTGCAGATAATATCAAATCATTTTTGAGAGTTGACTAAGGGAGAAATAAGATCAAAATGTACTTAAGAGTCAATTTACCCTTCTGAAAGCAATAAATACTTTCATACGGTTTATCTAAATAGTACTTATTTTTTCCTCAGTTAACATTTCATTATGATAACAGAAGTCTACTAAAATAATTAAATGTTTACAGATGAGAATAAATGAATTATTCTTACATAAATATTTGTAACAAAGGAAAGAAAATTGTATTTATGAGCTAATGAATAGCTAGTGGGCACAATACAGTAAAATTTGCAAAAGTCACACATTGGAAATTCAGAGGGAAGCTAATCATCTGAACTCAACTTGCAAGTCACCTATGGCAGAAAATAGACAATGTGTTGTTTCTAGAGAAATGGAATATTAAATGCAGTATCAAGATTTTAAGGTTACAACTCAGCAACACTTTTCTGCTTTTTTTTTTTTTCCCTGATGGAAATAATTACTAAGGATATGGGGCACTTATGTTACATGAATTGCTAAAATGATTGTTTACATTTATATTTAAAGACAGTCATTTTGTTTCCTCTGTGTTTGTAAATGTTGCTAAAGCTTTCCCATAGATGCCCCTGATCCATGTAGTTCCCTCGAAGATGGGGTAGGATAATGCAGGCAGCAAGACCATAACACTGATCTGGGACTAAGATGCTGCATGTATCACTCTTTGTTTTAACAGATCTCTATATACACTGAAAAAAACTACCAAGGTTATCCACACCTCCATTTTACTTCTGTGGGGAAAAAAATATATATATTTATAGAGATGTAATATTTGGAAGACGAATTATTACTATGAAAGACAAATAGAGGTGGATAGTCTGAATTTATTCCTTGGTTTTATTGCTGCTGACTGCATCTCCAAAGGAACACCTCAAGGGTACCATAGAAACAAAAAATCATAAGATAGCTTGGGTTGGAAGGGCCCTCAAAGATCACCCAGTTCCACCCCTGCCGCCATGGGCAGGGACCCCTCCCACCAGACCAGGTTGCCCAAAGCCCCATCCAACCTGCCCTTGATCACCTCCAGGGATGGGGCATTCACAGCTTCTCTGGGCAGCCTCTTCCAGTTCCTCACCACCCTCTGAGTGAAGAATTTCCTCCTAACCTCTAATCTAAATCTCCCCTCTTAGTTTAAAATCATTCCTCCTTGTCCTGTCATTGTCTGCCTGAACAAAAAGTTGCTCTCTGTCTTTTTTATAAGCCCCCCTTTAAGTACTGAAAAGCCACAATGAGGTCTCCCCTGAGCCTTCTCTTCTCCAGGCTGAACACCCCCAGCTGTCTCAGCCTTTCTTCATAGGAGAGGTGCTCCAGCCCTCTGATCACCGTTGTGGCCCTCCTCCAGACCCACATCCTTCTTGTGCTGGGTGCCCCAGACCTGGATGCAGCACTCCAAGTGGGGCCTCACAAGAGCAGAGCGGAGGGGCACAATCACCTCCCTTGCCCTGCTGGCCACCCCTCTGGTGATGCAGCTGAGGATGCGGTTGGTCTTCTGGGCTGCAAGCATGAACTGCTGGCTCATGTTGCGCCTTTTGTCCACCAGAACCCCCAAGTCCTTCTCTGCAGGGCTGCTTTCACTGAGTTCTTCTCCCAGTCTCTACTCACATCTGGGATTGCCCCGACCCAGGTGCAGCACCTTGCACTTGGACTTGTTGAACCTCATTAGGTTTGCATGGGCTCAATTTTCTAGCTTGCCCAGGTCCTTTTGGATGGCATCCCTTCCTTATGTTGTATCAACTGCACTGCTCAGCTTGGTGTCACCTGCAAACTGGCTGCGAGTGCACTTGATCCCACTGTCTGTCATTGATAAAGATATTAAACAGCACCGGTCCCAAAACAGGCCACTGAGGGACGCTACTCATCATCAGCCTCCACCTGGACATAGAGCCATGGACCACCACTCTCTGGGTGTGACCTTCAAGCCAATTCCTTATCCACTAAATGGTCCACCCTTCAAACCCATCTGTCTCCAATTTGTATATATGGATGTCGTGTGGTACTGTCTCAAAGGCCAGGCAGATGACGTTGTTTGGTCTTCCCTTGACAACTGATGCAGTCTCTCCACCGTAGAAGGCCACCAGATTGGTCAGGCACGATTTGCCTTTGGTGAAGTCATGCTGGCTGTCTCAGATCACCTCTTTGTCCTGCATGTGCCTTGACATTGCTTCCAGAAGGATATTTTCCATTATCTTCCCAGGCACAGAGGTGAGGCTCACTTGTCTGTAGTTCCCTGGCTCCTCCTTCCTACCCTTTTTAAAAATGGGAGTGATGTTTCTCTTTTTCCAGTCACCAGGGACCCTGCCTGACTGCCGGGACTTTTCAAATATGATGGAGAGTGGCTTGGCAACTACATCAATCAATTCCCTCAGGACCCTAGGATACATGTCATCAGGCCCCATAGACTTGTACCTGTTCAGTTTCATCAGGTGGTCTCGAACCTGCTCTTCGGTTACAGTGAGAGGGACTTTGCTCCCCCAGCCCCCACCTAAAGGTTCAGAGACTTGAGAGATGTGGGAAGCCTGATTGTCAGTGAAGACTGAGGCAAAGAAGTTGTTGAGTACCTCAGCCTTCTTCATGTTTGTCCTTACTTGTTCTCCCTTCTCATCCATCAGAGGGGGTACACTCTCCTTGGCCTTTCTTTTCTCACCATGTAGAAATGTTTTTCCTTATATAAAAATGAGAAACACTTTGTGCAAGTGTTACTTACGCTAATAAAAAAATACTCATTTCACAATTTCTGAATAAGATGGCGTGGGTGTTTTTATTTTACTTTATTTATTTATTTATTTATTTTTAACTGTGAGCAAAACAGTGCTGGAATTGCACAAGGGCTTACTTTGCCCTGAAATCAACAACTCTTGGGAAATACTGTATCAGAGCTGGAGCTTCAGCTCAGTACCTTCATGTTTTTGTAATGAGCGATAATCTGGTACACACATACACAGCACAGAAAAACTTTGCAGTAAGAATGTCCTAGCGTAGGCTTACTTCAGTAAAGTTGCAGGCCCTGCTTCACTGTGGTTACAGGCATTCATCTACAGAAATGTGTTTTCTATTTGTATGAACTAGGAGGGTCCTGAGGACATCCCCTGTCCATATTGTTCCTGCCCAATCTCCTCTGGGACCCCAGCAAACTCCTGCCCATGGGCCCAGGACCATGTTTCAGCTCTGCCCCAGGGCACAGTTCCTGCTGTAGGACACAGGCACACATTGTAGGTTGGCCTGCCTGTGGTTCTCTCATAACTATGCCTGTGGCTGGCTATGGACCTTGCTGAACTGGAATCTGTGGGTTGCCTTCCCATGGACCTGACTTTGTCACTACAGCAGTCTGGCACCCAGGGAGCCATTGACCCTTGCAGAACTCTGACACTATCCATGAATGTGCACGTCCTACAGAGCTCTCAGCAGCAATCTGCTCAGAAAAGCTGTTTTGGAACAGCAGTTCATGGCAGAGGAAACCTAAGAGTGTCTCTTCCATGGTACAGATCAGGGAACCATATGAAGCTATGCTAGTAATGTCATTTGTATCAGACTGAAGCAGAGAAGTAGCAGACAACATTAGGCTTTGTGGGAGATCATTGGCAAGCTAGCACAGTAAATAACACCATGCTTGTTGTGACCAAGTAGTCTGTTTAAAAACAAAAACAAAACAAAAACCAAAATAACACAAAACAAAAACAATTACAACAATAACAACAAGAGGGAAAAAACAACAGTCTTTTATCTGTATTTTTGCTAATGTCCTTCATCTGTGTTTTGCGTCTTTGTCACCTGGCCAAGCCACAGAAAAACACCCAGGTGGCAAGCAATGAATTTTCTGACACATAGCTAATCAAGTTGGCCTAGAAGTAGGAACGGGCTGTGCTGAAATGAGATAAAAGGCTGTGCAACATTAGCTGGGGACTGAGCAGAGCCCAGAGTCACTAAACCCTAGAGAACTGGGCACTTGAGAGTTCATGTTCATCAGATGGCACCAAAGTGTGGTGGGAGAAGCACACAGTGGTGATGGGAATTTTCCCAGCTGTAAACTGTTAATCCATGGTAAGGAGAAGGAAAAAAAAGAACCCCAAACTTCAAGACAGGCTACAATGATGGAAGAGCAATGCTGATTATTCAAACTAAACTCATCATGCAATGAAACTGCTTAGCAGAGGTAGCTATTGTGGAAAACTACCTTACCAATCTAGGCTAGGTTCAATGAACTTTCCTTTTCATGTATACTGAACATCAGCATACACTGCTCAGCCTACATATGCTTATCATGTTCCTCATACAGTGAAGCATCCATTTTTGCATTTATGGCAAACATTGAATTCACTGTCCAGTGCTTTTATAGAGCACTATGATGCTGTAGTGCAACTGAGGGAAGCCTGAGCTAAAGCAGCTGCCCTTTCTATCGAAGGGTCAGAGGGATGCTATGGGAGCTCCAGCCATGAAGGCTTGCCTCATTCATCCATAGCCAGCTAATCCCACACCCCATTTCTTCGGCAGCCACAGAAGCAGCTAATTTTTATCCCCTCTACCTGACTGGGAGCTATGATTTCATGTGAACAAAACGTTGAGCAGTCTGAAAGCACTTGATGATTATTAAATAGTCATTGCTCTCTTCATCCTCCCATACGTAGACACTGGAGCCAGGCTGAAGATGCAGGGTAGACCACAGTCTAACACCCATCTGTCAGGGATTATTTGTAACAGCTGAAATTTTGTACCTAAGCCTTAACTTTTTGCAGAGTGGTTCATGTTTCAACTTCTGGGCAAAGCTACAACTTTTATTCCGTCCATAAACATGGTCTCAAGTGAGGATATACAAATGATTTTTAATGCCAGGAATACAGCAATCATTTTATAAAGTGTAGCTGTATCCGCATGTATTTCAAAATACTATGATCAATGATATCACTTGCAGATGACATTTCATATTTGAATTCTACTCTCTCTTTTAACCATCACCTTCAAAATGTGAAGCTCAAATAAATAAACTCTTCTATATCCTCAGTCATCTTTTATCTTTCTGGCTTTCTTTTGTAGACTTATAAATGCTATAGTCTTTAGGTTAGTTGGTTTTGAATCCTTGTCTTTTATCAATTATTTGGTTTCCAAAGCGGGGAAAAATTTGAACTTTGCAAAATTGATTTTTAAATATACAGAGGGCAATTTTATCTTCTTTTGACAAAGAAATGGGATAATTTCTGTGTGATAATGCAGAGAGAATTTTTTTTAGCGAGGATAATACAGAAAAAAAGCAATTGATAATTTTCTTAGATTCTACTATTTATAGCCTCTGACTTGTTACTTGCTCTTGTGATAATTGATTTTAATAAATTAATTACTAAGGCAGATAACAGGTAACTTCACTGAAACTAGTTAAAATCCTTTCTTATAATTTTATCCAAATTATCTCATAGATTAAAAATACCCATTAATGAGATGCAAGCCAATTACAGACTAGCATAAATAACAACAGTACTGAATATGATGTACAGGCTGCATGTAAGCTTTGGTATTAAGGAATGAGTTTAACTCTATGAACTTCACAGTCTGACTCCTTTGAGATTCTCTGCTGTTTGGTTTTAGCGTAGATGGGTCTAAATGCTCCAAGCTTTGAAATGATTTGAAAAGCTCGGAATTTCAAAGTAAAATTCGCATGGAATTTATGGAATTGCTAATATCCTGTTTCCATGTGAAAAGAGGGATTTAAATGTATAAGCATATTCAGTTCGAGCCTGAACAAACCCCCATGTCTCTCTTCGGGTCTACATGAGTGTGAGTTTTAAACGGATTGACACGAGCTCTTGAGAAACAAATCACAGCAGCAAGAAATATTATGGAGCATAGCAGCACTTTCTTTTAGCCACCCACAGACTGTAAAGGCTATTTTGGTCTCCATCATTTCCCCTGTCAGATTTTCAGATTACAAGCCATGGTGAAAAATGACACATTATTTTATACACGTGACAGATACTGGTAAATCAAGTATTTGCTTCAAGTTTAGTTTAATCTAGATGTGGGGAAACAAGAGAGAATATATTCCTAAACTTTTCTGGACTCAGTTGTTTGGATTGTTACCAGTCTGTGAACGGAAATTAAAAATAATACAGAAACTGGGAATGTACTCTGCATTTGTATTTCAATATAGTGAGTACCGAGAGTTTGATGCTGCTCATAGATGACCTTGTGACCTACTTATTATAAAACTTGTGATGCCTGTCCTTGAGAGAGTTACATTCACTATTCTGATAGCTATCTTCTCCAAAAGTGGGTATTGAAAATAAATGAATTCTATTTTGATAGAGTCAATGAAAAGCCCTTCACTACTGTGAGTTTAACTTCCATTGGTTTGATATTCTGCTTAAAAAGATCTCCTTACAGACTGATAATGTCTTTTTACTGAGTATTTTGACAGGGATAAAATAAGACTCAGTACTTTCTAGGAACTAAAAGAGCATCTGGAGGTCTATTTAAGGCACTTTGTCATACAAAAAAAAGTATGTGTAAATGAACATCCGTGTAAATGAACAACCATGCCTGGTTTCTGGTACAGATTTTCATGCACAAAATAGGAGTACACCTTGTCTCCATTTGCAGACTGGAGTGTATTTGATATTGCTGATGGCTTCAAATTGGTAATGAGCTATGTTCTGTCAAGGAAGGATAACCAGTGGATAACCATGATGTGTTCAGATGTAGTAAGACCTACTACATGAATAGACAACCATCTGTTGCAGTGATTTTGGATATAAAGGCTTTTCCTCCACTCCCCAAATAATCTGTAACATTTTTTTTATGTTCATCCTAATTTTCCACAACTACAGGTAGGTTTTTTTGCCCTTTTTCAAGGCTCTAGTTCTCTCCTGTTCAAATCCCAAAGCCTCCACAGTAAGGGCCTGGTGTGATGGATGTATGCACCAGTGTTTTGTTGCCAAATGTCAGAATCACTGCCCACAATTAAACTATGCTTTAGCTAGGAAAACAAACAAACAGATTGGGTGCTGTAATAATTTTTCTAAGGAAAAAGAGGACAAATGACCTCTTGTAAATAGATAGTCAATACAATTTTACAAAAGATGTCACTTGCTTTCTTGTGGGGTGACATTCTTCCTTTTATCCCCCAACCCCCCCTCTTTATAAACAATTCTAATAATTCCATTCTAAATAATTCCATTTGTTCTTCATGCTTAGCCTCTATTATTTCATCTTTTAACACTGTTCATCTTCTGTCACTTCATCTGTGTTAGTGACTCGAGTGGTGTCAGACTGCTGATGCTGCAGAACCTACAACACAGCTGCCAACCTACTACCAGCTTACTATGTGATACTTAATGAAAATTGCCCATACTACACAAAAACAATTCTGTCTCACCCACTCTGATTTTAAATGTTAATTCACCTTCTTGACTACATGCTAGACTTACCTGAAATGTGATTTCTACTCGTATAAAATCGCTATGATGTATTCATGCTGCCTGAAGCAACAATGCAAAACAAAATTAACCTTCTAATATTGTGTAAAACTGGCAGTCATGCATATTTCGTACAATCATGTGGATTCAGCTTTATAATGATTTAAAAATGCACACTTTTCACCTGGTTTTCTAGTTTCTCTTCAGCATATTCTTTCTGCTAATAAAAGTTATAACTAGCATGTGTATTCTGATAAACATAGGAAGAGTTTGAAAGATCTTGCAATGAAAATGTTAACATCTTTCTCTTGCGAAAATGAATCTTGCTTACACAGACTATCCTACTCTTCATTGTGACACAGAAGAGAGAGGTCTCCATCAAAGATGACGGCTCTTCCTACAGCTAGAGGGAACATGGCATGTATCAATTTATCAGTACACAGGCTTTAAAGTAGTGTGTGAAGGTGGATTCAACAGTGAACACATCGGAGGCTGTCCCTGCTGGAAGTCTGCTGTGGGATTGGGTCTAGCTGGGGTAGTTAGCAGATGGTAACAGATTATTCACATCCATGTTGTTTAAAGACTGTGCTCTCAAGGGTGGAGTGTTGTCTTTCTCCACAGAGCATGAGCAAGGAGGGTTACAGCTCCACTTCTGGAGGGTTACAGCTCCACTTCTGTGCTTGACTGGGAATAGTTTTCAATTCATTACATTTCATTTATTTCAATTGTCAGACATGTATTTAAATCATCCTAGCCCTAATATATGTATAATTGTAATCATTTATTTTTTCAGTCTTGTCAGGGGAACTGTCAGCTCACACCGTTCAATCTTTCAGTGGAACCACAATAGGGCAGATAAGTTGGTTAGCTCGTAGCTATCAAGAAGTGTGTTAACATCAATCAGTATTAAGAAACAGGGAAAAATAAGGATCTGTATCTCTAGATGGGAACTGAAGTACAAATCTGTTCAATTAGGCATGAAACCTATCACTGCATATTCTCATGCATTTATCAACTCAATGCATAACTATACCCTTCAGAGCAACTCTATTATCTTTGCATTTAGCTTGCACGAAGTTGCCTTTTAAAATCCTTTTTCCCCCTTAATGGCTTAACACGCATTATTGGAGTTAATATTTATAAAAGGAATTCAAAGGGAACAGAAACATTTTTGTTTGCAGCAGCTCGGCAGAAGAAGACTAAAACTGTAAGATTCGTAAGGGAATTACCTCTCATTCCACGAAGCCTGAATAAGAAGGAAGAAAGAAGAAGAAGGCTAGCAGAGAAGCTGCGGGGGAAAACTAAACGGGAGAAACTGTGGGGGAAGTTGAGCAGAAAGAAGCCGGCGGCCGGTCGAGGGAGTGAGGGGGAGCGGCCTGGGGACTCCACCGTCGTCGAGTGCGGGGTCTCGCAGCCCTGTGGGTCCATCCCCAGCCCCATCGGCGTCCCCAGCCCCGCCACAGCGCCCGGCCCGTTCCCGGGGGAGGGCCTCTCGTCAGCGGATCTAGCGGCGGGGCGGCGCCACGGAGCGCCCCGGCAGCGCCGGGCGGGGGTCCCGGGCGGGGCCGGTATCGCCGCGGCGGGCTGCGGCCGCGGTGGCGGCGCCGCGCCGCCTCGCCTCGCCTCGCCTCACACGGCCTCGCCTGTCCGCTCTTCGCCGCGGAGGGGCGGCGCTGCCTCCCCGCACGCCCCCGCTCCGTCTCCGGGAAGGGCGCGGGGAGCCCCTCGCTGTCCCCCGGCTGGCCGCGATGCCGCGTTAGCGGAGCCCCCCCCTTCTCCCCGAGGAAGCTGCCGGGGCTGTGGCTGGCACCATGGGCACCGCGCTCCGGGGCGCGGCGGCCGGGCTCCCTGCGCGCTCCGGCTGAGCCGGGAAGGGGATGCGTCGGCGCCCGGTGGAAATATTTTGGAAACGGCGCGGAGCGGTGCGAGGAGGACGAGCGGCACGGCGTTTCACCGGCTGAGAGGAGGAGGTCTCCCGGCGGTAGCGTCTAGGCAAGTAAGTGCTGCTTCTTCGCCGCCTTACTCCTGCCTCGAGTGACTTCTTTCTGCTGCCTGCCTCCCACTGCTTTTTGCGGGCGGTGCGGGGATGGGGATGGGGGTGCATCCCGGGAGCGCCCCGCCGCCCGGCCGGCAGCCGCGGGGAGCATCGAGGAGATGCAAAGCACCGTGCCTTGTTGTTCCCTTGTGCACGGCTGCAGCCGGATCGCAGGAGCCTCCCAAGTCGCTTCCCACCCGTGGCTCCTGCTGGAGAGGGCTCTTGGTGGCTCAGGCTGCGCGTGAGCCTTGTGGACACGCTCGGGGAGCGGGGGGGTGGTGAACCCGGAGCTCTGGTTTTCATGCCTTTAACTTTCTCATGTCCTGCCTGGAGATGTTCTCCGAGGTGCTTTTTTGCTGCGAGGGTATGGTTTACCCTGTCGCATTTGTTAGCTCGCTTTTAGCCCACGGGGATTTATTGCTTGGCTGGACATTGCCGTGGAACAAAAAGTTGGCCGTAATGCATCTCAGTATACAGAGCACGGGTTGCAAGCAGGGGACTAATTCTGCGCTTGGAGGAACTCCACTTCAAAGGAGCAGGCCCACGGGTCTGTAATCTCCTGTTAAAACCTCACAGAGCTCAGAGCAGAGCTGTCACATGCAGGAGAATGAATACTCCTGCTCACCTTTCGGCACAGATAGCACGTAAGCTAAGCAGCCTGCCTTCCAGTATCTGTGAAACACCTGTCTCTGAAACGCAGGGGATAGAGAGGTGAATTCTGGGCTGGTTTGGGAGAAGACAGAACTTCAGACCGTGTTTAATTAAGTTTGCTTGTATTGATTTCCTTGGCATCTTCTCACTGAGCCTGAAAACTACGATCTTTTACAGCGACCTTGATGTACGTTCTGTTCGAACACGAGAGCATCACAGAATAAAAGCAGTTACACAGATTTATAGCTCGGCTCTGACAGTTCACTAACAGCTCCGACAGCTCCAGGGAACACAGTAGTTTCAGCAGGGGCACCGGGCATGGTGTGTGTGTGTAGGCTTGGGGAAATAACTCACTCACAGAGATGAGAGTGTAAGTTGCAGTGTTGGAAGCGTACGCTCCTGCAGAAATGTCGGTGTGTGTGAAACATTTGGTGGGTTTTGGATACTTCTTTTTTTAATCAGTGAGATCTCTAGCAAAGCTGTGTGTGGGGGCAGTCTCAGAGCTTTCCAGGTCGAGGAACTTTCCTTTGCTGGCAGGAGCAGATCTTCTTATAGGCTGGAATACACATTTTTACTTAGATGCAAAACTAATAGGATTAAAAGATGTTGGGTTGGCAGTACAGTGAGTACACAGCTAACTCAAGTTTATAGCAGAAAGATAAAGTGAGCCTTTCCTGTAATGGTGGATGGAGCTCCCTGTGGGTAGGCTGGCTGAGGGGGACGTCATTTGTTTCAGTGCAGTTTCAGGAGAGCTTTCCTGTGGTTCCTATTTCTGACTCCCTGAAGATACTGTAAAACACAATTAGACTAACCATTGTAACGCTCCGGGACACAAATTCGCCCATTACTTAAAGCACTCAGCTTCTGCGTCATACCAAAAAAAGTGTAATTTTTAATAAAGTGTACCTATGGTTTTGTTGTAGTAATTCCTTCCTCTGTTGCAGAGTGGCAGGCTTTCACTAGGCATGTGCAAGAGAGATCATAAAACACTGAAGCATGCACTGATCTGGAAGTCATTTGAGCTAGATATCACATCGGTGTTTTCCACAATTAACATAAGTAACTGCTTATACCTGATTACATAAATAAATGGGTTTTAAAAATTGTATCAGCTTTGCCACTTCTGATGCATATTACAGAGCCCAGTTCTTCCTTTTATTTTTAGTTCTTCAGATTAATCTAATGTTATACACTCTCTTTGCCTCAAGAGGAAGAAAACATACTTTAATGATGTATCACTTGGCTTTTGCAGTGTCTTGTCCCATAGCTATGAGATAATCTAATGAAGATCCCCAACACTAAATTAAAGAGCATACTGCTCTAGACTTTCACTTACAGCCAGGTTTTCATTCTGTTACATGGCCAAAGAACCAAGTTTTCACAGAGTCTGATAGAAGAAAAGAAGCCTTCCTTTTTCTGTTAGAAACTTGAAAGGGGAAGGTAAGACCTAGGGTCTTTACTTACAAAGCGATGATTTCTAAGATACTAATCAAAGCCCTTTATCTTCACATATTTTCTTTAACTGTGAATTGGAACATATCAGAAAACCTTTCTGCATATTTATACTTTAAAATGTGTGTTTTTATTAATTTTTAAGAACTCAGGAGTGTCCATCATACTGTTTACTGTAAAGCTATTCTAGCATTTCCTTTAACGTGCTGTATCACAATTTGCTTGTACCTTTTGAATCAGAGATTTCCAGAGTATAGTATAATCAACTTTATGGTATACCTTTTTAATTTAATACTATGCAAAACCTTTTAATAGAGAAGATGTTGACTTGACTCAGAATTTTCAGGGTAAGCTCAGACATTACATTTCTTTCTTGATTTTTTCCATATTTGCTCAGATGTGCTGTTTGACTTGTCAGACATGTTTCATGAACTGACAGAAAGCCCTGTAAGCAAAATTAAACATATCAACAGTTAAGTAAGGTTTTTCCAGTCAGTCCAACCAAGTTGAGTATATCATTTCTATTAGTCTTAAAGTAAATATATACACTATATTTTAAAAAGAGCTGTATTCTGTTCTCAATTCTTCACTCTGAAGTGCTCAGACAAGTACTATTTCTTTATGCTTGTAAGTTAGCACTGGCCCTTGTGCCTGAGCCACTAGGAAAACTGAAACTGTCAGTATTCCTTACCAGTTGTCTTTGCCAGGTTTGCTTGCATGCATTGTTAAAAAGGTAAGGATTTGTAGCAAATTATAAGTGTCAAATGGATTTAACATGTGGTCTTGGCTCTTCTCGTGACTATGCTTTCAGTTCAGGTTTCCAGAAAAAGAACTGAATGTGGGTGGGTTGAATCCCAATTTAAATCTGCTGCATCAACATGCACCTCTGGCAGTCTGCTGTGACATTAGCTCAGCATGATTACAACACAGCCTACCTCCGGTATTTGCCCTGAGTTTTACCTGCCGTAGCTGGAAGACTAAGAAAGCTTTACTGTCATTGTGGCCAACCTAAATTTTCTGCATTCCTGTTGCAGATCAGAGAGCAGAGAGAAAGAGGAAGCATACATTTAAAAAAAGAAAAAAAAAAAGATTATGCTTCAAATATACTGTTCTAATTAACACCAGGGAATGCAGTGGAGGCCCTGTCAGTGACATTCACATGCGTATTTAATTGCTAACGGGAGACATCTGTCCATCTTCAGAGATTGATTTAGTGTGTGGTGTGTCTACTCCTGATGAAGAAGAGGAGCTATATAAGTGGAAACAAAGCTTTCTTCCACTGCATACTTGTGGCTGTCATTGTCATTTGGGACTCTGAGCTGTATCTTCAGAAAATAGCTGAAGTTGGCCAAAAGAGGTGGCTCATGCCATTGTGTGATGAGTCTGGAGGTGTACGACCCAAGGGCTGGGCTCTTCCTTGAGGACTTGTTCTCCTCAATTCATTAAAGTAATGGGCAGAGGGAGATTAATTAAGAAAAATGTTTGGTATGGGATTAATTTCATGCCTTGCTCTCCAGTTTACATTGGGTGGTGTTGGACAAAAATGTACATGCTGTTCATTGTGATACTAGAGTGAGTAGATTTTAGTTACCTGTGTGCGGTTGTTCTAACTGACGAGGCTTTGCTTGTAAAGCCAAAACATGGGTAAATGTTGTTGTTGTGCAAAGTTTGCTGTGCCACTCTGGTGTTCAGAACAACTTCAGTGATGAGGCACGGATCGTTTTTGGAAGGTTGTGCAGTACCTTTCCCCGTGAAAAGCAGGAGGTGCCCCGCTGCCAGGAGCTGCACACAGCATGTCCGTTTTGCTCTGAGAATGGAGATGGATGTTCCCGGTATGGCACAAGCCCCGAGACAGAGTTAAAGCCTAGAACTGGAGCTCGCAGGGTGCGTTGCAATGGCCACTGAAATTTCAGTGTGAGATGTGACAGAGGTAAGGGCACTGATGTTTTCCTCCTTCTATACCTGGATTGGAACTGAGTCTGTGAAAGAGCTCACAGTTTCAGTCGCCTTGAGCACAACTGATTGTTGGTTCAGTTGACTATTCTGCAGGTACTTATAATCTAGATCAAATCTTAAGATTGCTGGAATTTTTATTTATTTGTTAATTTTTTGCTATGATATATTTGCTGCTTGCTGTTAGGTTTGGGTGTTTCTTGCCTGGTTTGGTGAGATTTTCTTTCAAAGAGGTGCTATTTAAACTGATGTCATCAAGCACTTCTGAAGTGTTCATTGCTTGGAGTTGCTGAAATAATGGTATCAGAGGAACAGTTCATTCATCAGACTATGCTATAGGTTTTTTATTATATTTTCTTTTCTTGCTTTTCAAGCACAAACTTTTTTCAAATAGGGGACAGTATACTGGCTTTCTTGAAGATGTTAGAAATGACTCTTTCTAACAAATGACTCTTTCTAACATGTAGAAATGCTACGTTGCTTCTGGTCAAATTAATTAAGTAGACTTACATTTAAGTCTGAACAAAGGCTGTTTGAATAAAGCAGAATACACGATTTTTTTCTTCGTCTGTAATACTAAATTTATTTAAAAGAATATGGCTATCTGTAAAGAAGTAAGAATGAGAGTGTTGTTGATGGCATTTGTTTTTCTTCCCCTTTCTGTCAAAAACTAGATGGAGTTTGAAATCATCCTGTACAGATGGCAGAATCTGACCAGTGAGAGTAATCCCATCCTGTGATTATTCCTCAGTGTAAAGATTATTTTGCTATTTTTATTGAATTTCATGTAAAATTCTCAGTGATTCCAACAGGTATAATACCTGGTTCTCAGAAATCTTCTCAAAGTTTGATATTCTTCCATAATATAGTTGTTATCATTTGCCTTACTATAAGAACACTGATTCTTAATTGCATAATTGTTTCTGAAATTCTTTTTATGAAACGCTTTGCTGTTTCTAAATATATCATCATTCAAAATTATGTGAGATAGCTTTTTCTAGTCATCCACATGGCAAAATGTTTTGATTGACTATTTTAACAGTTGTGAATAATGAACTGTATGCTTCAGCTTCTCCTACATAAATGGACATTGATTTTTTTTGGCTTGCTTTTGACCCCTGAAGAAGTAAAGCAATTACAATTATGCTTGCATCTCTTCTCTTTCTCTTATTGTTTCATGTATATTATAAACAGCCTTTGAGAACTGATCTACTTTAATCAGATTTTTTTTTTTGAGTGAAAAAGGAGGCAAAAATCATTGGCTCTACGGTTGTCTTGCAGCTCTAGATTTCATCACACACAGCTGTTTGCCTGTATCCATTATCAGTTGGTCTCACAGCTGAATGTTCCTAAATAAAGCAGAATTCACAAACAGTTCATTGTATACCTGTTTTAATCAGTTATTAAATGGCAAACATTTATGAGGCAATATATATAGGTTTGGTCTGTGCAGGGCAATTATTGCCATGTAATAAAACACACACGGGTGCATGCACAGAGCTCTTCCTGGGGATAGATTTATGAACAGGAATCAGCATCAGGCCTATGGGTTTTAAAAATCGGAGTGCCTTCATTCTAATTCTACGCATTATGTGTTTTGCTTTTTTATGAAACAACTTTATGAACACAGAGTGTAATATATAATAAAAAGTACTCTTTTCAAAATCAGCGTTAGGCTTTAATAACATGGAGGAATGGATTTGAAAGCAAACTGGGGTTATAGTTCCAGGAAACCAGAGCGGTTAATGCACTATGAATATGACATGTTTGGCTGCTGTCAGGGGTGCAGTTAGTAGCAGGGCTCCCTGTTGGCAAACTAAGCAACTCTATTAATGTAAGTGCAAAAATAACTACTATATTGATTTTTCAGCTGAAGCAACTTCTCAGTCAAATACAGTGACATTCATGAGAGAATTTTTCCAGAGAAAGCTTGCTGTAACTGTTAGACATTTCTAAGTAAAGTGTATAGAAATCGTGACAGCACCTGCAGATTATTACTTTTCATTTTTCTTTAAATCACTGAGACTGGGAAAGGTGTTCCTGGATAACTGAATGCACAAATACACCATGCCATTAGTCTTTCAACTAGCTAATTCTTAAGCATCTGTAGTAATGGTTCATCGTATGCTACTTTTCACAAGCTGATGTCTTTTGTAATTGTGAGGTTGTCTGGGCTACTTTCTTGGCATGTCTTCATTAAAATTACCTAAATTTCAGATTGTTAATCTGTTTTATAAAGCAACTTCAGTTTTTACTACATTCAGTAGCTTCCCCCTGATGGGGTGCTGATCTCACTGATCAGTAATTATACATTATTTTTGTTGTATTGTTATCTATGCTCTCAACACCATTTGAATAGCTGTATATTTTTGCAGTTTACTTCTGTTTTTTTTTTGTTTTTTTTTTTTTAATTCCTATTTCTGAGAGACAGACTGCATCATTCATTGCTTGCTTTGACTAATGGAGAAATCCAGTTGTTACTGGTGATTTGGTATTCCCATGTGTTGCTGTGATCCTACACAACATGTCCTTTTATGTACCTCTTACTATCTCTTTTCTAGCCTCTTCATAATGATATTACCATACTTTTTCCTGAAATGAGAATTTCAAGGTTGATCTGCAACATTATTTGTTTTGCTCATGTAGTACAGTTTACATCCAATTGATTGTTTTCTCAGGTCTGAGATTCAGTAGGTTTTTTTGCATACAATTGCTTATTAATATTAATATATTGTTATTTGTGTACTCTATGTTTACAGAACTGAGTCCATGACTTTTTCTGTTTGAAATCAGACTTGATTTTGGCTTTTATAATTACTCTTCACAGTTATATATTAGCTGCAATTGTCTAACTTCAGCAAAGGCATGTTTTGTTTTTTTTTTTTGTGGGAAAGCATTTTGTGAAATGGGAAAAAAGAAAAATTTGGTGACCAGTTCCCTCTTGGCAATTTAGGAAAACATCATCCAGCATCTCCTTAAATAAACTGGACCTTTCTGTTAGAGTTGCACATTGTATACAGACACCCCCACTTTCTTTTTTTTTTTTTCTTTCAGCATTAAACAAGATTACTTAAGTCTTATCATTTGCAAGTTTATTTTCAGGTTTCAGCCCTGAACTTGCTCTTTTTTTTGTGTAAAAATGATAGTTTGTCTTGATACAATCTTTCTGTTTGTTTGTTTTGGGGAGGACTATGTAGGTTTACTGGTCCAATCAGTTACCTTGTCGTGTTGCTGCTGTATTGAATATTGTCTCTAAAGAAAGCTGATAATGTGCCAAAGATCATAATCTTTAAATAATTGATGTACAGCTGCTTCTGTTATCATAAGTAAGATGGGAAATTCTGCAGTTCTGCAGGAAAGATACCGACATGCAGATTGGTTGGTATGTCTAGTTAAGGGAGAAGTCTGTCAACCTGGGCTATATATGCATATCCCTCAGATTCCTGACAGGCAGGAGTGGAAATGATAGTAAAACTCGGGAAATGTTTTAAATTATCAAATCTTTGAATAATAATCCTTGAATACTTTGTTAAGAGAATCTAATCTAGTGTGGCTGAATGGCCAGTATGTGGGAGAACATTCAGGTCATAAAGGGTCATCTGGCAAAGACCTGAATCCCTCAGCCACCAGGTTCTGTGGCTGAGATGTCTGAAAGAAAGTATAGGGTGTGGGTAGTGGAGAAGGACTTTTGGGGGAAAATACAAGCTCAAATGACATTTTTTGTTAATTCTTTATTTCAGCCTTGTGAATCCAGTAGTTACAAGAGAGTCTGATTCTGTGTAGGTAGACGATCTGAGCAGAGTGATCTGGACAAGCTCCTGGGAAGGTCTTGCATCTACGAAAAATGGAATTTGTAGCCTGGTACAGCTTCTGCTAAGTGCCTGACACCCAGTGGGGTTTAGGATTGCATGATGCTGTGTTTTAGGGGAAGAGTTTTTCTCTAGCTGATACAGACCAACACCTCTGCGAAAGTTAGTCCTCAGAGTATGGTGCCTACTTCACCACATTGTGTTATCTTCTAACACATTTTTCTTACACTAATGTTTGCTATGGGAGATTCAAAGAGGAATGTATTTTGATGTTTTTATTCAGTGTTCATTTTCAGGACATGTTTTTATTCTTAAACACTATGAAGAAACATGAGGACTGTCTTTTCTAAAAAAAATATGCCATAGAAGAATCAAATATATTTTCTAGGGAGTAACAGTAGGGAAGGATTAAGACCTGATTTGAAGTGCTACTTGAGAAATAGCTGCAGACTTGGTACGTGTCCTGTAGTACTGAAGGGACAAGCTATGATAACTTGTCATAGGAAATCACAGTCAGGGACTTAGCCCACATATGCAGGTGAATGTAGCTAGATGTGCTTTCTTAGAACAAGGCACGGTACAGCTGCTGACCTTAGACATTATAATAACATTCATGCAGGGAGAGATGCTACCTTTCAAGGGAATTTCTCAGCCTAACTGTGCATACCATGGTAACATCAGTGGTGGAACCAGGAGGTATTCACTGAATCTCAATGCTAAAACCCCAAAGAAACTTACAAGCATCTTTCCCCTACTTGCTTCTTAAAGGAAATAAAATAATGCTTTCCATGTGTCAATGAAATGTTTACCAAATGCAGCAGAAGCTTCTGCTGATTTACAGTGCTATGAAGGGCAGCAGTGATGACCGTTCAGCAGATAGAGTGACAATCCTTGTGTTTTAAGATGCAGATAAGATGTCACATCCAGCTGTTCATTAGAAAGAATGATAGTAGGTGTTTAAGGGTACTGATAGGGAACTTTGATATTTTTCACTATGGATTTTTCTTCAACTTTTACTGACTGAAGTCTAAAATGACAAAACCCTTTCTCTGCTAGCTACTGCATAGTAGTTCTGACTGCCATGTGTACACAGCAGTATGCCTGCTATACAGGTCTTCAATGGCCACAGGCCTGTAAGCTTGAGACTATCAGTAACTGCATTAGTGAATGTCTAAGTAGACTGTAAGAAGGAAGGAGAATAATGCAGTAGGCGTACTTTTGCAATTCTTTATGCTGTGTTGGAGAGAGTATATATATGACCCTTGAAGAGAGGAAAAGGTGAGTAGCTGCATTTTTAGACAAAGCAGACAAAGAACTGTAAGAAGAACAGAAGCAAGGTGTTTGATGAGAAAGCTGCTGTCTGGGTTCTTAAGGGGAAAGTCGTGCTTCCAAGATTGCACTTGTTCAGTAATTGAAATATGTCCTTGAAATACAGACCTGTTACTCATGCAGAGGAGCTCTGCCAGAAGGATGTTCTCTGCCCATCTGAGAAATGTCTGGGAAAGACTGTAGCTGTGTCACTGCTCCCCAGAAGCCCCATAAATTCCCCATATTTAAAGCAGGACCTCATGAGCAGAAATTCAGTTGCATCCTTAGGCCACTCACTTCTGCAGCCCTATTTGAGGTCTTAAGGCTATCTGAGATTAGCACAAAAAGCAAAGTGGAAATCGGTGAGACCCTCAGGTTGTTTCATGTTAGGAGAGATGCAAAAGTGGCATCATAAGGATTTCTTTTCTTTTCTCCCTGACATACATGTATATACACATGTATCTGGCTCAAGATAAATGCTGCAATAAATTGAACTTCATGCGCATGCTTGAAGCAGACTCTGCAGTAGTCTGTAGGGACTAAACAGAGTTATGGATCTCATTTCACAATTCTAATTTCCTTAGGAAAATTGTCAGGGCACCTTCCTTTCCAGCAAGTAGAGCTGGAACAAATAGCTGGAACCACCTCTAAAGGCACCTGTAAAAGTGTAAAATTATGATTGTAAGCTTTCTAAATGATAATTCTACTTCTGAGACTTTAGATGAGAAGGAGGCCGCCTTCATGGATCATATAGTGTCAATATCACTCCAGTTAGAAAATGATACACAAGATTAACTGCATTCTTCATTATATGTCACCAGAATTATCTTCTCTGCATGGTGGAAAAGTATTTTAGATCTTTCTACCTACAGAATCTCTCTGCAGACATTTAATGTGCAGGAAAAAGCATCTACACAAAAGCTCACAAAAACCATACTGTACTTTGAAGTTCTGCAATTACAGCTAAATGTTGCTTTCTGCAGATTTATAGCATGTAAATAGTTTGAGACGATACTGCGAGGAAAGCTAGTCCTTTATTTTTAAAAATATACATCTGTCGTAGTAACCCATATTTATAAATGTATAAACTGTCCTGCTGTGTGTTTGAAACCTATCGTTTTACCCCAAACACCCATCTGTTTGTTCGTCAAAGCATTTTGTTAGCTTCAAAAGAAGGTATAATTACATAAATACCATCTTTTACTTAAAAGAAGTTTTTTAACACCATCTGACTAAAATACAGAAATGATGAGAAAAAAATGAAAACATGCCATAATTATGGTCTCTTATACAAGGCAATTGTATATACAGTACTGGGGCACATTCAGGGTGTAGATTGGGGTCAGTATTTGCCCTTTGATTTTTTGACTACAAACAAATCCGGCACAGTCAGTATACATGCAAGAAGCTCTAGATTGGGAATAACAGTGTATATACTAAATAGCACCTATTGTGCAGCCTTTGATTTAGGATGTGGGTCCCTCTAGAGTCTGCAAGTCAGACTTCCAGAGGGATGTATTGTTTAAAATTGTAAAATAAAGTAAAGCAAAAAATCAATAAAGAAGTAACTTATAAAAATAATTACTATAGTCTAAATCATAGATCAGCGCCATGTGCAGCCATAGGCTATGTTGGGGAGCTGGCATAGCCAGGTTCTTAGTCACAAATATGCAGAAAGGACAGTCCATGACGTACTCAATAAAGCTAATTGAGAAGGGACAGCAGTTACATTCTCATTTGTCCTTCTGCTATTAATGCACCTAATAGATCCATACCTCAGGATGTATTAAAGCCCTGGACCTACAATCTCAGGATCTAGCATTTAAATATTCAGTGAAATGCTATATTGGTCCCAGTGGTATCTTGTTTGTGTGAACTGAATGAATAGGTGATTGACCAAATATTTGTCTTCCTCTCAACTCCAGTGTTTTTGTTTGTGTGTGTGTGGTTTCTTATGGAAGTCTTACTTCCCAGACTGTAAAAAAACATATTTTATGAAAACAGTGATTCTCATTTTTTATCTGTGCACATTACGTTATTTGTGCAGAGTTTGATAATAGAGACAAGAAAAAAAAATGAGCCAGAATGAGGTTTGGTGCTTGAGTCTGGGCTCCAGGAAATAGCTTGTGTATTTAACAAAAAGGTTGTTTTGGGTTATAAAAGACAAATTTTTCCGTTGTTGTTGTTGTTGTTGTTGTTTTGCTTTGTTCTAAGATGGAAACTTACTGTGCTACATGCAGCAGATACCTAAGTTGATGGATACTGCCTCTTGAAATCAGAAGGCTCCTCAGTCCTGTAGTTGCTGTAAGGAGACACTGCATGTTGCTCTATATATACAGAAGTGGTTTCTTGGGATATTCTTCATCACTGCTTTACTGCAGATTTCCCTAGCAGTCTTGATTCGCTTGCTTGGAAGGAGAATGCAGATGTTTTGTCAGAACATGGCAGGCATGACGTGTGACTGAATCATCTCTGTCTTCCTCTGCCACAGAGAGGATGTTCTTCTACAGCAAGCTCAGTTTTCATCATTCTGGGAAGTCTTTGATTTACTGAAATACACTAGACAGCTTCTGAAGTGTGAAATGATTTATATGTTGGTCCCTTCCGTCTGAGTAGCCACCTGCTATCTTCTGCCTTACTGGAGTGCTCCCGCTAAAAGAAAGTAGATGATGCATATCAGAGATTTTTGTGGTGACATCCTTGTTATTTACAAAGATTGGCTGTAACGTTTCCTCTTACTATGTCAGTGAACATGCCGCAGATAGACGCTTGCGGTAGAAACCCACTTGTTGCATTTGCCGTGAGCATTGCACCACTCAAAGCCCTGTTTCCTCTCACAACCATGACTGATGCAATGTTTTTTCTTGCATTCCTTACCTGTTGTGGCCCATCAAGCGTTTAGCTCCCGTGCTTGCAGTTAGCAGCAGGAAGGCCATGCATTGGGTTCTTACTTTCTGTCTTCTCAGGTCTTGAATATTTCTGAGATTTCTATTGAATGTTTCTGAGATTCATAGTTCTGAGATTAACTTGATAGAAAGCCGTGAGATCTTCAGCATAATATTCCTATAATAGCAGTTATAGAATTATAACACTGATATAAAAGTAAGTAATTTGAAGAAATGGTAAGTGCCTGAAGTGGAGGAATTTTCTTTACTGTTCACATGTAAAGCATCTTTTAATGAGGTACAGGGTGCTGCCATGATAGAAGTGAAAGCAACTTGAGTTACACTCTTGTCAACTCGTCCATAAAACTTCAGGTATAATGTTTGTTTCTATGACTGGTTAGAGATACATCCATACAGAGAATAGCTCTGTCTTAAATTGTAAATATATTCCTCTTAAATTGCATGAGGTTTAATTTTTGCTTTTCAGCCAACTTTTTCTCAAAGGGATGACAAAAATGATAATTTGGTAGCAGCTCATGTTCAGTATTTTTGAGGATGGTGTCTAGTTAGGGTATCACATTTTTATATATATATATATATATATATTTCAGTATGTCTGTTGTGATTTGACTGTATATTTTTCTAATGTGTGTGTACACATACATTTGTAAGAGATAGACACCTATATGTCTGTGTTAAACAGGATATACTGATAACCTTGTCAACCTTGATAGCACTGGAATTAGAAAATCTGTAATAAACCCATTTCTGACTGTGACAGCAGCCACAGTACGTGACTGGGCTTGTGTTCTTGGGTATTCTTGTGGCTTGTTGTAGACTTAGATAATGCACGTACAGGCCTGTGCATGTACTGAAATTGACTCTCTTTCAGATAATCTTTCCCATGCCGCATACCATCCTCAAGCCCATTCACAGTCACAGCCGAAGGTCATCTTCCAGGCCTGACTATGTTAAATCGTCTCTTTAAATGCCTCTGCTGGTTGTTCTCCTCCCTAACATCAAGCTGAAGCTCTCTTTGTTTTCCAGGGTTTTGCATAGGAAAGCTGTGCATTAGGTTTTATATTCAGCAGCTTGCTGAGGTTGTTGTTGTTGCCACCAGTCCACCACTGAGTTGCCTGTTCTGTCCCTTGAAATTTCCATAATACATATCTTCCTGTCTCAAATAAAAGTAAAAATGTTCTACCTACAACTGGCATATCTGCTTTTATAACCTTCAATTGTAAATTAACTTAACTTCCATACGGAGCTGATTTCCAGCCTAAAACAGAAATTTTGTTCAGTACTTTGTTTTGAATAGCTTTATATTAATAGTTTCATACAATTCAGTGAGATCTTAGCATCTAATTTTTGAGCAACCTAAATTTTGCCTTTTTCCATTTTTTTCCTTCTGTTTTAATAAAATCTACCTACTGTATGCTCTTGAGTAATAAAGCATCTTGTCACACAGCCTGAAAATAGTATTTCTTGTTTTAATAGCTACACTTGAATATTTAATTTGCAGTTACTTAATATACATTTATTCAGTGAAATTGTCGAGTCTTCTTGAAGTGAACGTTTTCAGATATCTACCTTGAGGCAGTACATATCAGACAAGGACAGATTACCTGGAAATTTACTTTCAGCTTGATAAAACATCCTTGGTTTTGTTTGTTTTTTAACTCTTAACATTTGATGGCAGTCAGGACAGTGGTTAGTGATAGATTTCTTGGATTTAAACCAATTTCTACTGTTTTAGCAACAGGAAATTGAAAGAGTTAGTGTCCAGAATTTAGTTTTAAAGTACAGCAAAATGATTGGAGAGTGAACAGCTTGAACAAGTGAAATTACACATCAGTTTGACCATACAGTGAATTAAAAAATAAAGAGTGAATTGGTGAAGGAAAATGTTACTTTTGAATTTAGACTGCAAAAATGTGGAGTTTGAGGAAGCACAAAAAGAAGATGTGTGGATCCTGGTGAAAACTGAAAACTGAAGTTTTACCCCAAACTACTTTCTTTCTGTGTAGTGTTTTTTCTTACTGAATTTTCAGTTAATTCCAAAACTGTAAATCGTTTTAACTTCAGCCTCATTATCTCAGTTTTGCACTGCCAAATCTACTGAGTAGAGCAAAGGAACCGGAACTGAAACTTCTGAATTAGATTTGCTCTATGATCACCACATAGGCTTGAGTGCGTCACATGAATTTCTTTTGGTTCATTTATCCCATTTAGCTTAAATTCATACTTCATGGGCACATGGGTTAGTACTTTGAGACTTCATTAATGAGTGGTTACATAAAGGGTTATTCCATTAGTTAGAGACAGTGGAGCCACATAGTGTTTTAGATATTGATTTACATACATCTTTGGTTTCTCAGAGTATTTTGCATGATCTAGTAGCAAATTTCTGTTTACTTGAAGTCATTCTCTGATGTATCTTTTGGAAGAACATTATGCAAACCTGTAAAATAAATTGACTTGTTGTATGTAAATTTAAAATGAATTTGTCTAAATCTACTCTTGACATAAATTAAATTTGATACAAAGTCATATCTGCTCATTTTCCACTCTCTGTCTTAATTGATAAACAGCAAGGAAAATCATTTGGAGGTCTGAGTATTCACATACTGTAATACGCACTTGAAGAAATCTCTTTGAGACCTTTTTGTCTGTAGAGTCACAACTGCTAATTAGTTTTATTCTTTTTCTATTACAGCACTGTAGAAGTAAAAAGTGGACTTGTTCTTTTAGAGAACTATAAATTCCCAAAATAATTCATAATTTGTGTTAAAACAAACAGCTGAATTATGGGTTAGTAACCTGTGCTTCTGCGTACAGTTTGACAGTTATAACAGGAACAACCCCCCCCCCCCCCCCCCACGTTTTCCTACCCTAGTATTTAGTATCAAAACTCCTCTAATTTTGCGTGCAAATCTGCACGTGGATTTGATGCGATGTTACGTTCTTCCCATTATGGGTGAGAATTAAAACTGAAATATCAGAGTAATCTGGATGAAAGTGAAGAAGTAGCCTAGCATGAAGCCAGCTGGTAGTGCTGTCAAACCAACTAAACTTGCTTCAGCCTCGCTGTAGGCAGACTTGTGCTAGCACAGGCCTCCGTGGATTTTGTGTTGGTCACCACAAGACTTCCAGATCATACACCCTTCTGCCACATAAGCTTCTGAATTCCCAGTTTCCTAATAGTTACTGCTTTAGGTAGTTTTTTTGTTGTTGTTGTTGTTGTTGTTTTTTGTCTGCTGGTGCATAAGATTTTGAGAGAAAGTTACTAGTTTACGGAAATGAAATGGCTATTTATAAGAACCAGATGCTTTGATAAGAAACAGAAGGGGGCTAGGATGACTTCACCGTCTCACCAAATATTCATGGTTTTGGCAAGTCTTCTGATGTATTGGGCTAGTATTTGTAGATGTCAATGGCACTGTGTAAGTAACACAGTAGTAACATGGTCCCTTAACAAGGAGAGCAGAGCCATCCATCGTGATCCTGTCTCCCCCACAGTACCTGGTTAGTGACTGGTTCTGCAGGGTGAACCAGCCAGCCAGTGTATTAGTCACTGATGTGAGGTATTAAACCACTTACAACTTAGGATTTGGTATCCTTGCACGCAGTTGGCTCATTAGCCAAGATTTCTAGTGCCATTGCCTCTGTCTTCCACAGCAGTCTTGTTATCGTAAATCTTCAACTGTAGTTTATACTCAGACTGCCTCACCTTGAGGGCCACACTCTGCTTAATAAAAAGGTTCTGTTTCAATATAGTATTGTGGCATAGCATTGTGGATGGTGTAATATTTTCTCTTTAAATGGGATAATCCACATTGGTCTTGCACGTATTACATTTAGGTAAGTAGCTCTGTGGTCCCACTGTTGTGGTATCTCTGTTCCTCCACAGCAGTTATTAATTCTGTAAGCAGTGCTTTCATTTATCTTTGCTTTATTTTGAGGTGGTAGGTTATCCATCAAGAATAAAAGCTCACATCCCTAGTGGATGAGTTAATTGCCAATATGATTACTAATGGAATCTCTGTTTTATCCAGAGATGTGTTTGCACAAAATCTTTAAGAACTTCTGTTGCCAGTACTGCTCCCTCTACGGCCAATTTTGCTGAATCTTAGTACTGGGAGGAGACTGCAAACTCATGGATGCTTTTGGAGATGTTTAGACATGCAGGTATATTCTCAGTCGTTCAGCTGTGTGTGGGCTGAACAACAGGCAGCACAATAACACTAACTTAATTTTCTTAGACAATCAAATTAAGAAATAATGATGACTACACCGACATGTCCTTTTGTTTTCTGTAACTTTCTTTTGCATACTATGTTGTATTTCATAGAATAAAGGAAATGGGTATTTATAGAAAATGTATTGTGGGTCCTAGTTAAAGCTTTTTGTGTCCGAATTGGTAATTATGATACAACTGGGGAAAACAGTTTATTAACATAAATGGGGGTATGAGACATAGGCTTTCATCAATTTAGCTGATTGTTTTTTAAGTTACGGTTAGGGTTCTGTGGAACATTTTTCTAGTATTCAGCAAATGGGCTAAGGGATGCTGTGATCAGTGGCAATAAGCATTTTGCAAAGAAAGTCTCTGGATGAAAGACTAAAAACCTTCTGCCACATAATTCTGGGCTCCATAGTTCATCATCATCCCATTAAAAAGATTAAAGCAATAGAAGCTTTAAACCAGACCTGTCCAACAAAATGTTCAAAGGCACAGAAGTATCTTAAAACCTGATTCAAATGCACAGTGATAAACTTTCAGAGCCCCTATTTGTGATTAAACTTACTACCTTTTTTACTTTCTACTTTCCTCTAATTGGCATATGTCTTTCACTCATGCCAGATTTCCACTCTTTGAGAGTATAGTTAGCATACCTCACTGTCACGGAAAGAAGTATCACTTTGTACTGTTTCATTCTTTTGTCCATAACACACAAAATTATGTAGTGGAATTTTTTGCTTACTGATTGGAACTACAAATTTTTGCACTTTGAGCTTTACTGTTTCTTGGGGTGTCTCAGACACTACGAAGAGTTTTAGACAAAATTATGAAGTTCATTGCTCCAGTGTTTTGGGGAAAAGGTTGTTCCTAAAGTTACTCAGATTCTCCAGTGTTCATGCAGTGCCCTTGAAAATTAAGTGTAGGATTCAGACTTGATTTGCATTTTGAAACTCTGTTAAACAATTTAACACTAGAGCTGAGGGAAAAACTTCTCACTGATGGAAAAAATGGTGCAATTTGTAAATTGGCTTCTTAGTTTCTATGCAAATGAAAGGTGTAAAATGTTCTTGTCTGGCTGAATGTATTTGATGTAAAAATATTAACATTTTACAAAGATAAATAGTAGTAGAATTGTGCTTCTGGCAAGATAATAGGGCCTGCATGCTATGTATCCCTGGAAAGCTGAGAGCCTATGCTAAGAAGTCTATGCAGCATCAGAGTTGGGAATGCTGCAATAAATTTGTGCACAGGAATTTTTGGAAATAAATAAAAAAAAAATGTGTCAGTATCGCCTGTGCTTCAGAGGATATTCTTAAACCCTGCCAAGAAGGGAAATACCCAAAAAGTCTGGGTAAAGAGCAAAAAGAAATCTGAAAGATAAGTAATTACCTTGGCTGTTTGAATCCATGGAAGAACTGAATACAAATGTAAAGTAGAAAATGTGAAAGGTAAGGAATGTGATCCTGTGCAATTTTTTCATACATTTCAAGACTGCTGATCTTAAAGGCTTGTTCTAAACAAATAACAGGATCAGTACTCAGACAATCTGAGCACATCCATGTCACTAAAAAAAAAAGTTTTTTTTTTTTATTTTTTAGCAAGAAGATCTTTGTTTTTTAATGTGCAATTCCAAAACATACTGGTGGAGTTACATTCCTTTTATGTATTCACATATGAGTAACCTGTTTTGCTGAGTATATGATTTCACTTTCTTACATTTTCATCCTTTTAGTACACTGAATGTACCTTATACTCAACTAGAAGAAAATAATAATTTTGCTTTATCTGATGGCAGCAACCAATTGAGTAAGTTAGAACTGTTATTCTATGCTAAAGTAACTTTCATTTTCCAAAGGCTGACTAATCACTTCTCTGGAGTTGGAAAACGAATCAAACAAGCTTATATCACAAATGAAAATAGTGAGCTGTGTCTAATAAATTTGTAGCTCACTGAAAAAAAGGTAAGTTCACTGGGTCTGAAGCCAAGAGTAGTGCTACAGGGAATGCATAATGCACTGTGATATCATTTCCAGGGGTAGCTTTATGAATAAGAGGGTAGAACATATTAACAATTATGCCGATGGCTAGGAGTAGATTGAATTATAACTGCATTAACTGTAGTAGCAGTTTTACCCTTTTTATTTTCCTTGGAATTATTAGGAAATTATTTTCTTTCAAAAGGAAACAAAGCAGAATATTACCAAGCAGGCATATTGTTCTATCTTGACTATAATGAGCATTCATTGGTTGATGTGGGTAATTATCTTTTTGGAAAATATAGATTCATTCAGTGAAATCTAGCCTCGATCATAAAACAAATGAAACATAAGTGTCCGGCTGAGCAATGATGACATGGTCATTTTTAAACATCTGTGCTAAAATAGATTAAGGTTGATCAAAACCCTTGTGTTTTTTTTTAGTCCTCCAGTGAAGGAATTTACTAGGATTCTGCCTATGAGTTCCTGAGCATTAATTAATATAGAAAACAATGCCTTTAAGTGACATTAAATTATCCCAACAGAATACTAGTGTTTAGCCCTCCTCTGCATATATTGTTTCGTGCATATGATGTCAGGTGTGCTGCTCTGTGCTATGGATGGCTATTATGAACAGCACTTAGAACAGTTTGAGTTACACCCAAGACCAAAGAAGTCATAATGCATTTTATCCCTGCTGTCCATTTCCATGTAGTGATTGATAAAATGTATTCTTGACAGATCTCATGACTGATGAGGTTCATTAAGCTTTTGTAACTGAGAAATGATGCCTAGACTGCAAAAATGTCACCTAGAGACCTCGCTGTGTCCTTTCAGTACTTAAATGAAGCTTATAAAAAAGGTAAAATAGAGTGACTTTTTACACAGGCAGATAGTGATAGGACAAGGGGGAATGGCTTTAAACTAAAAGAGGGGAGATTTAGATTAGATATTAGGAGGAAATTCTTTACTCAGAGGGTGGTGAGGCACCGGCACACGTTGCCCAGAGAAGCTGTGGATGCCCCATCCCTGGAGGTATACAAGGGCAGGTTGGATGGGGCTCTGGGCAGCCTGGTCTGGTGGGAGGTGTCCCTGCCCATGGCAGGGGGTTGGAATTTGATGAACTTCAAGGTCCCTTCCAACCCAAACCATGCTATGGTTCTATGAAATGGGGCGTAGAGCTGACACCAGAAAGGCAGTATTTTAGGTAAAAGCCAGTGTGTAGAGGAGGAGGTGGCTGTGTTGCTCTGATCCGGCAGGTGCCGTGAGCTGTGGTACCAGGAGAGCAGTGTGTGCTGCAACTGTCCTTCATCCCTGCCAGCCATACTTGCACCAGGCAGAGGGAGCCCATCTTGTGGGGGCCATCGTGGGGACACTGCAGGCACCAGGCCCGGCCTGCTGTGCTGCCCTCCAAGTCCTGCCAGCTCAAGGGACACGTGGGAAGCACTGGGCATGTGTCTGATCTTGACATTGAGGCCATCTGCATGGCTTCCCTCCTTGCTGAGGTGGCTGTGCGTGAGGGCTGACTGCTGCATACATCCGTACGCTCCGTTACTTGATTGTACTGGAATATAGATCAGTGGCTGTCGCGTGGCCTCTTTGTGCAGTAAGCTAATGTTGTCCATAATTCACAATAAACATTTTTTTTTTTTAATGTGTGTGCTCTTATCTTATTTTCCGGATTTCCTGGTTATGCTGTAAGCAGACCTTTTAAAACCTCTTGGCAACCCTACTGAAACAAAGATGATGAATTGTCTAACGTCTTTTTGTGTACTGCATGACATTCTGTTCTTCTAAATAATTTATTTGCAGAGAAATTGAGATGAAAGCATGATTTTTTTTTAAATGTTCACCTTGACAATTTATGATCTTTCAAAAAATATTTATCTTGTGTCCAAGAACAAAAACAAAAAGAGACAGGTTTTGATATTGCATCAGTGGGTTCACTCCACTTTTATATGTTTCTAAGTAAAAAGAGATTTGAATCCTGTCTAATCAAACTTGAATCACTTCAGATGAAATGTTAGGACTCCTTCAATTCTGAAGACAGCATAAAAGAGCCGGAGTGCAGAGCAGGTGAGAGAGGTCACCAGAGAAGCTGTCTGGAAACTCAGTATGTTAGAAAGACTACTGAGTATAACCTGTTCCTCATTTGTCCCTGTTATTTCAATGTCTCGATCAGAACTTTGTACAGCCTATTTTAAATGTTTTGTGAATCTCCATCAGTTATGTTGAACATTTCAACAGTCATTTTGGTTTCTACAAAGTAATGTGAAAATAGCAAGTTGTGATTTCTTTGAATGATGTTTGGTGATAATCAGTATACTTCCATGTTGCAATACTGCTGGTTGTCAAAGTATCAAGTTGTCCTTCTGACCATTGTTGCACTAATGTCTCGTTATATTTAATGCACATCAATAACAGTTGTTATTATAGCTGTCATGGTTTTTTTGTTTGTTTGTTTTGTTTTTCTTTTAACCAGACATCTAAGCAGAATTTCCAGTCTATAGTCTGGCTTCATCAAAATCACTGTCTTCTCTGGTTTGGAGTCAAAGATAAAAAATGGAAGCCTTTTCTGCACATAATTCATACCCACTGAAGCATGTGTTTTAACTTTACATTCATTAAGATGATGCAAAATATTGCATTAACAGTAAATGTTGAGGCATATGTAAAATGACTCTAAGCTGCTTTGTGTCTAAGCAGTAATGGAGGAATTACCATTAGCCTTAAGGCAGGTTTTAAACTAGTGCAACCATGATATTAGGTTGTTCATGATTCTCAGTTGCTTTGCTTTTGGGGTACTAGTTCATTCCTTTCCGGAAAAGAGCCTCACTTGTCAGTGAAGGCATACATATGGTAAAAAAGATTTTCTTCTCTATATTAGCTGGTGGGTGAATGCATCAGTTAAATAAGCTAATTCCCCACACCTTTAGCCTGGAAAATGCTCTGAAATTCCAATAAACGTTTTATGGAGCCTGACCTGGATGTATCATAAGGTTGCGGATCATTTGGTTGTTGCTGATCGGCCCAACAGCAAGCTGTTGAATGAGAACATCAAGTCTTAGGAAAGAGGGCTGCCTTGGTGATACCATCACTGTTTTACTTACATGTACCCAGCAAATACAGAGTGGGTCTTTGACCAAGATGGTTTTCACTGCTGTACCTTAACAGGTCTTCCTAGCATTTTGTCATTAGACTTTCTTTCCTTTCTCCTCCTCCTTTTTTTCCATCCCCAACCTTTTACTCCACCTGCACAGCACAGAAACAGGTTGGATTTTTGAATGCACTACACAGCCAGAGGCACAATTAATGCATACTCAGAAGATGTGCCCAAGGCCTGTCCTTTATGCCAGGCAGTTTTGTGATGTGTCAGTAGCATAGAAGATAAGGAAAAGCACCTTTAAAAAACCAAACTTCCGTTTTTAAAAATATAAACTGTCTTAGTTTTAACAATAACCAAACAGAAATGTTAACAAGGAAATTTGCAGCTTCTGGAAACACAGATGCCTTCAGGAATGAAATGAAAAGTTGAAATTATTTTTTTCTGCACACGTGTTTTGGCATATCAAGAGATTTGTTTCTCAGTAAAACCCTGTGCCTTGCCACACTCTTATGCCCCTTGGATTTCAATTTTTCCTTCTCTTAAATTTATACTGATATTGTCAACTAAAGCCCATTTTTAAACAGAATATAATCTTAATGTCATTTTCCCAAAAGTTTTACGTGACTGTAGTCACCTGTCAGTTTTCCTGTGCATGCCTTGTCACAGACTGCCCCCGGCTTTCCCTGTAGAGAAGCCACCTTCTGAGTTTTGTATTTCAGATAAACTTCGTTCTTCCATGTTTGGTCTCTCACTGGTTGCTCACCGAAGCTGATCTCCAAACCTGTCAGCAAACAAGATTGTTCTTCAAACGGTGGTAACATTGCAAAGAAAAAAATGCCAAGAGTAACACTGAAGGAGGTACAACAGCTGTCAATTGAGTGGCTGTCAAGAAATCCTGCCAATGGTAATAAACCAAGCTCTTCATAAATCTCCACTCGTCTGAGCAATTAACACCAGCAGAAGACATGTTCTAAGGAGAAAAAAAAAAAAAAAGAGCAAAAAAAACGTTCAAACCCTTGATAGTTCCATAATCTTCATCTGTTTCTGTTCCAGATGGCTTAATGAGTTTATGTCCAGATCCCAGGATTTTCCATCTGGGAGAATTAGTTTCTTAGTTTACAGGTAGGATTGTTGAAGTTCCTCATTCTGTTTCTGTTCATAACCAAGATTAATCTTCCACTTTTTTTGTTCAGACACCCACATGTGCTCAACACATACCAGCGTACTTTGTGGTGTGGATAGAAGCTCTGTCTGTCTTCAAAGAAGAGGCTCATGGAGCAAAACTAAGCATTTCTGGCATTGGGGGACTTGTGAGACCCCACTACAGTTGTCATGAGACACATATTTTCTGTGCACGTGTGTCCAACAAGAAAAATGACTATTAGATTACAGTTTTGAAATGGGTCTCTTAATGCTGTAGCATACCTGTACTAGATGCAGTGTTTTTTGTTTTGTTTTGTTTTGTTTTTAAAAAAACTTTGAATTGAGAATTGAATTTGACATTATGCATTGAGAATAAAACTTGATATTACATACCTTCTGTTCTGTTTCCAATATTATTCTCATGGGAAAAGGGCAGGGTGTGACTAATTTAAGCATTCAGTGTTTGATTTTTGTTCCTCTGAATTTAACTGAATACAGCACCAGAGAGAGACAAATAAAAAAACAAATCTTTTACTTTTCTTCACTGCAATACTTTCAAAAACATTTAAGAAATAATGAAAGTCCTTCACACTCATTTCATTAAAATATTGGATAGAAATACGCAAAACCTCAAGATAATATTTTGTTTCTCTTGAAATTTCATTGGATATATTGCATAATGAAAACCTATGCACTTTATTTTTCAATAGTTTTGGAAAGATTACAATTTTTAAAAACCTTGCATTTATTTTTTGCGTAAAATGTAGCTCTGCTGATGGCAATGACATTTTTCACCTCACTTTTGGTTTTCTGTTGATGATTGATAGTCATTTTCATGTTTCTCCAACCATGTAGTGTATATTAGCACTGCTTCTGACACCTGGAAAGTCAGATTATGTTTTTTTGGCTGATCACAACAACAGATAAAAGGTTGGTTCTTGTTCACAAACTACTCCCAGAAGGTGCATTGCCCCTTCCAATTTCTTTGGAAGAAAACTGTGGTGAATCATAAGTTTTGGCTACCTTCCTTTTATTACCATATGCCAGAAATAAGATATGTGTGATTGCCTTTTCCTTTGTAGATTGACTTTTACATTACACCCATGTTCACACACTATGTACTTTGGTTATCTGTTCTCACTAGTTGTTGAAAGAGTTGGGGAGGGTGAGAGGTGGTTTTTCAGCTTTAGGTTTTTGTCTTTTTTTTTCTCTTATTTTATTTTATTTTATTTTATTTTTATTTTTATTTTTATTTTATTGTTAAATGAACTGATAAAGTTTTTAAGATTGCAACATCAAGTGTTGAAAACAGTAAATATATATATATATATGTTCTTCCACTTTGGCATTTTATGTCCTCAGTACTTATGTTCCACCAGGAGTTGCAGTATTCACTGTATAGATGAAGAGTGTTAATGAATGAATTGGGTTTGTTGTATATTTGCAACATAATAAGTAGGTTTGAACACTGTCAGAAGAGAGTGGATAGCTGCTTACTTGAATGCCACCCACACAGTCAGATGCAATTTTGTCAGGAGTGTTTCAGACAAGACTTTTATAGGTGGACACTAATTGTGTACCACCTGATGTTCAGTCCCAAAGATGTGACAAGCTATGGCTTGTGGCTCTTCAGGATCTCAACAATAGTATTGCCTTCTGTTTTTATTATTAATATTGTTATTATTATTATTTTAATTGGATACCTAAGCTTTGTGGCACAGCACATCGGTAATGACAGAGCTCAGTGATGAGCTCTGTCACAATTCTCCAGCTTCAGAGTAGAAATAGAGTAATAAATTTCCCACCTTGTACAGGAGACATGAAGATGTGTTCGTCAATATTCTGAGATGTGAGACAGCATGATTACAGGGATAGAAAGACCAAGAAAAAAAGTAGAATTCTTATATTTAGTTTGGGGTTAGGATGATGGTGCAGATAAAAGAAGGCATGAGGCCACAATGTGGATGAAAACAGTAAAATGAAATAATGAACACTGGTTGCATACCCCACACAAATACTGACCTGAATGTCCCATGGTGAAAAAGTAACATTTGACTTTTTGATTCTAAAGTACACTTGGACTAACTTTTCTCATTTAATGTATGCATACAAGATATGGGTGTTCCGTATAGACCTTTTATATGTATTCTATTTATTCAGTTTGATATAGGACATGAAATTATTTCTTTATAGAGGGCTGGCGGTAGCATTTGTATGCTTTTTGCATGTTTTATATAGGGAATAGGATAAATGATTGACTGGATGAATATCAAAAACTTATTTTGATAGTTTTACCATCTACAACTATATATGAGGTAGGCTAAACAACCTAGACTGTCATTTTAATCCTTTATTGAATAAGTGGACAGTTTTGTTAATCTGTTCTCATTTTTACTAGGTAACAGGCAGTTTTTCAGTACAAGAGCAAAACACTTTTTTTTGTATATATATATATATATTTTTTTCTCCAAGTATTTTTAGAAAATAGCTGATAGCATCTATCACTGGGAATTTAAAGAGCCAAAATGACTCATACAGTCTATATATGCATTATATATATGCCTTATAACCTTATATGCCTTATATAACCTTATATATGCCTTATAACCTTATATATATATATAATATATATGTAACCTTATATATATATAAGGTGTTAACACCTTATATATGTATATATATGTATATATATGTATATATATGTATATATATATATAAGCCTTATAACCAAACAATAAAAGCTATGTGCTGTAAGATTTCCTGCATGGTTATCAACATACAAAGATGCCTACTGTAGTAAACACTATCCTCTCTATAGTATTGGAGCAAGCTAAAAACCAAAATAAATGAAATGAGAACATCTAATGCAATCTAAGGCAATAAATATTTATATTGAAAGAAACAAACTTGTGAATTGGAGCGTGGTTTAATGTATTACAAATCTGAAGTATAACTCAAGAGTACACTGGGTTCTTTCATCATAAGATAAGTCTGTGTAAGATTGTCTTTCCAAGGCAAACCAGAGAGCAGAAATGAAGCACTGTCTATTCTGAGTAATCATTTATTACATTAACAGTTTTATTTCTTTTTGTTTGTTTGTTTTTGGGTGGGTGAATGAACTTGATTCAGGAGGCCTCTTCCAGCATTCAGAAGTTGCTTCAATATTTTCTTCTGAATATTTGAACAGTTCTATTTGTCATACTAGATTAAATTCAGATACCGTCTTTTTCCCTCTCTCATATATGTAAAAAAAATCAAACCTGAAAACCAGAGCAATGCCCAGGGTCAGCTGCTGGAGCCTAATACCAATACTAATGCAAGCTGAAGTTAGAAGGGAAAAGTCTAGACAGGATGGGTCAGTATCCAGGAAATGAAATGCTAAGAAACAAACACAGCAAGTAAAGATGCTGAAGAAGGATGCTGGGAAAGGTTGCGTGGGGATGCAGGGAAGGCAAACCAGCAGAACAAGGACAGGCATAACAAAGTTTAACAAGCAGGAAGTCTGGACCAGGAACTGGACTCAGGCAACATCCATGGTAATGGGGAAGGAGAAGTTTTGTTGTTTTCTTTTTGATTTTTCCACTGATTGATTTAATTGTTAATCTGTCTCAGCTCCCTCCACTCTAAAATATTGACAGATACCCTTAATTACCTCACACAAGTAGTAATTAGTTTGTCTTAGTAAAGGTTCCTGAGGTATTTACTGCACATGGCTATACTGTAAATTCAGGTGAATTAAAATAAGAATACACCATTTTGCTGTGGTGCAGATGTTTTTGTATCTGTGTTTAGTTCAGTACAACCTTCTATTTTAAATATATTTCTATATTTAAATTCTGACAGCAAGAGCTGATTTTTTGTTTTTAACATAGTGCTACTGCACAGTTACAGTATGTTTCCCTGTATCATTCTGAAATGAAAGCTTTGCAATAACTAAAATTATTCCAGAATTGAACTTTATGGGGAGCAACAGTTTAATATCCATTTAGAAGAGCTTTGAGTTACAATAAATGACTAAAGCTGGGAGCTGACTCGTTTAGGTCAGGCACATAGAGACTATCAAGCTTGTTCAGAGATCCCCTGGAAAGTAATGTGCCAATTCAGGAAATAGAAATCAAATACATCTATCCACCAATGGCGTCTTTCATGTTCATGAATTGATTTCAATGTCAACTCCAATCTGTTCTCAGATTTTTGAGGCATTTCCCAACAGACAGGGCCTCAGTGATTTATTTTTTGTTGTGAACTAAAGTGCTGTTTTTCTTGGACAACACTTATTTGCTTCTCTCAAGATTTCTGTATCCCGCTGCTTTGAAGCATGGCGTGTCTTTTGCTTTATCTGGAAATATTGGTCAATTGAGTGTTGGTTTTCTCTAGGAGAAAATGAAGGGAGAGGGGTATAGGCTAGTCTTTCTGACGTCTTGCAAGGCTGTTGCACAGAGGTCTGTATGAGGGAGAACCCTGGCTAAAGGAAACCTCCCTGGAAATATTAGTGTGTCTTTGTAGGTTTTACAGTTGGCTTTACTATTTAGTCTGCAAAAGCTTCTTTTTACAGTCATATATTTTTTTTCTCCTATTCCACACAGAATTAAATATACTATATGATTTATTTGTAATATTTGATTGATTAAATGTTCAGACACTAAAATAAATAGTTACATTTATTTGTCTTGCTAGGTTATTTATTTTAATAGATAATTTCTTAAATATAACTTAATCTTACTGGATATAAATTTAATATGTAGTCCTTGGCTTTTGCATCAGATAATTATTTTCTCCTGTCTCCTTCATGAAATAATTGCTGGGAATCCTCAATATACAGAGAATCAGCCAAGTCATTGGTTTCTCATAACTAAGTCATGAACCACAGCAACTGACCAAGTAAATGTTCTCCAAAATTATGTTTAAAATATCTTACCACGACCATGACACTAATTCAATGACTGTCACAAACAAACTAGTAATACTGGATAATTTGATCATAAATTTGAAGCCCAGTCAAGGATGACTTTGCTGCTAAAACAGCTTAATCGTGATGGCATGTGTTGGCATTAAGGCTCTGTTGCTTAACCATAATTACCAAAGGCACCACTTAAAGCCGTTAATTTCTTCATTTAAATGATACTTCACAGAATGACAGTACAATAAACTATCCTTCTCCTGCTTCCAGGAAATGTAATAGAAACTTAACCTATTTCAGGAAGGAAGGAGGAACAGATCAGATACCATCTGAATGACTTGGTGCTGCCTGCTGCCTACGTTTAGTTAATTCCAAATACATTTGCAGAGAAGTAGCAAACAGTTGATTACAGTATGTGACTGTAAACAGTCTCATGCCTGTGAATTAGCAGAATAAATTGAATATATAAGGTTCCTGTGTGGGAATTAGCAGGGGAAAAGCAATTTATTTCAGACTGAAGACACTTACTCGCTGTTGGAGTGCTTCGAGCATCCCTGTAAAACAAGATGCTGTTACTGCCCCTCATCTCAGATCTTGGCTGTTCTGCTCATGCAGAGCAACCCCGTGAAGGGAGTCTTCCTTCCCACTGAGAGAAAGTGCTCTTGTTGCTTCACCACTGGGTGAGATTTCACTGGCATTTTTTCATTGTGTGAGAAAACTTTGAAGGGAGTGAGATGGAGCACTGACCTTCATTCTGTAGAACTACTCTGGGCAGAGCAGGGAGATGGGACCTGTACCTCAGGAGAATAAGTGCTGAAGTCTGTTTTATCTGCTGGCCTCCGTTTGTCTGTATTGTTTTGCCAGTTCTTTTCCCTCAGATGAGGCCTGGAGTAGGCCTCACCTAGCCTCTCACTATCTTCATTTTTTCACATGCTTTGCAAGAAATCTGTACATTATTATGCCTATTTGAAAGGCTTAAATCTTCAGGCCTCTTTATCTTCTTTTGGCTTTGCAAATAAGCTTCTAAATATGTAGAAATTGATTGCAGCTTACAAACAGCAACTCCTTCCTATCCTGCTCTATCCTCCACAACAGCAGAATTACTAAAAGATAAGATGAACATTGCTTTCAAGCTTGGCTTTACTGATTTGGCACATAGCTATTTTGAAAGTACTTTAGACTTCAAAGGAGTATAATATTTGAAGTATGCTCTGCGAAACAGAGATGAAACAAAAATTAATGTTTCCTGCTTATTTAAGGAGTTTTGGAAGGTAGTGGTTTTAACTACCAAAAATGTTAAGGCCCCATTGTAATGCAGGCAGTATGAGAGGTCTCTAGGGAGATGTTTTGACTATTACAGAATGCAAGTAGTATCCATCAAGGACAAGATTACAGGGGAGCATTCACATTATTCAGCATGTAGTGGAAACGAAACTGCACTGCAATTCACAGTGATGAAACACTCATGAGACCATTGATGAGGTTATGCTATGAAAAGAGATTTTGCAGTGCTTTGAGGTTATAACTGGATTATGTTCCGAGATTCATTGGTATATAAATAGGATCTTGAAGGAAAGCTATAACATTCATGTCTTCTTCAAAAGGGCTGAGATAATGATGATAAAATACTATTAGTGTAGGATGAGTGTGTTTATTTACTTTTTTTTTTCTTTCTGTTTGTATTTATTTTTTATTGCACATTGGCCATGCAATAATATAAGAGATAAGTAAGATTTTAAAGTCACATGTGAGAGCTTTTACACAGTGTTTTGTGAGGACATTTGAACAAAACAATTTGCTCCATATTTCTGCAGGCAATATTCTGGTTGAGTAATGAATGAAATTAGTGAGACTGATTTATATATATGCTGGAGTTTCGTGATTATTGGTTATTTCTTGTCATTTCTTCTTTAGTAATGTTTTAAAATTCTGTTTTTGCTGATGAAAGATTGTTTCAAGTTGTTTCTGGTAAAATAGGAAAAACTTTCTGAAATCATTTATTGACTTTCATCCACCTTATTCAAAAATCTGTTTTGTATGCTTCATATTTGTAGTGAAATATATATATATATATATTTCTTATAAGGAAAAAAAACATTTTGAAGCAAATTATACGTTACAAATGACTTACATGTCTTAAAGAGCCTTAAAGCTGATTTTAAAATAATCCTGGTGGAGTATTATTTTTCCTGTCATGTTTTTTTGAGAACAAGATGAAAACTAATATTTATTATGCAGTAGGACTGACAAAGAACAATCAATCTGTGATTTGCTTCGATACATTTTTATTATGTTCAGAGCCAGAATCTTGCTCCGTGGTCGAAGCTACAATTTAATCAGTAAAGAATATAAATTTGCTGCTTTGACAGCCTAATGATGTAGAAAACTCTGAGGAAGAAACGGTCGATAAAGAGGTAAATACTTACTGATCATACCCTTTTTCATAGGAAAATCTTCTGCAGTGTTAGGTAGGTTCTGATTTTACTGGTGCAACAAATTATTTTAGTACCTTACATGCTAAGTAGCAAAAACTTGTCCATTAAAAAATTCATATTTAACCAGATAAACAACCTTTTACTTCATATAATATTTGTAATTCTAGAGATTGTCCATACAATAACTGACTTGAATGGTCAGTGATGTAGGTGAAATACTGTATGACACAACAGCCTAATTTTTGTCATGAAAAGAAAATATACACTGTAAAGATACTTTTTTTTTTCCCCTTTTTATTTATTTATTCTTTTTCCAACTCTTACTCCATAAGGGCTAATATTCTTTTGGCTACTTTCAACAGCATCAGATGTCGGAGATTTTGGGGAACAAAACTGCATAATATTATTCTGTTTTCCATCCATTAATGTCCTTTTTTTATTTTTTTTGCAAACTGGGATATTATGGGCTGTCCATACATTTCTTTCAGTTTGTGAAAGTATTGGTGTTCATACAAACTGAGTTACTTTTGCTGAGTACATTTAATATTTTGGTGTTTTGATGTTAGGTTTTCTTGTATTTGAAAGTTATGTTATATATACTACATTTGTATATATATGTTATATACCTGTCATATACGTTTCTGTGTGTGTTTTGTACAACTTAAGTCCATTCAGTCTGCAAGCGGTGCCATGGTGAATACATTATGTTGGTATTTTTAAGAAAGTATACAGTTTTGCCCAAAAGTATGGGGACTCAGATGTCTACAGTGCTTCCAGTTTCTCAGAATACTTTTGTCTTCTGAGAATATTTGAAAACAGTGGAGTAATTTTGGGAAAGACAATGTATTTCTAGAATGGAGTCAAGTGGAAACAGATCTGGGAGAGATCAGCACCCAATGTCAATGCAGTAAGAACTTGAAAATTTGCAATTGTAAATATCTGCCTAATAAATCTAATAAAATGAAGTAGTAGTTGTGCTTACAGGCAGTGTAGCAAAGATTAGGTGAAGTTAAATTAGCATGCATAAAGGAAGAGGGGAGAAAAGAATCTAACAGGTGCCTGTATTGGTAAGTATCTTCCTGTATTTGAGGCCTTAAGAAATATTTATTATTAAGGGAAATAGATATTGCCTTGCATTGCAATGGTTGTTTCTGGTAGGGATGTACCCTAGAGCACCAAGTTGACAATGTCCAGTTGGTTTATTGATTATAGTAATCTATGTAATGTGTATGTTGTACCAGGCTTGGTAAGCTCTGCATCCTGCTACTCTCACTGCAGACCAGCTGAGGACAGAGACATATACGCTACCCATTTTTCTGAAAGGGTAAATCAAGAACAATATAATCAATACCTTTTTTATTAGCTTGTCACAAAAAATGCACAATATACTCAGTATTTTATTTGAATACAAAAACCAAAGCATATTTATAGGCTTTTGTATTAGGCACCATCTGGACTGTACGTGACTTTAGGATTGCATTAACACAGTACTTGGCATTTTACAACGGGAGCACCATGGAGATCTCATTCACAGTTTAACATAAAGTGGGAAACAAGCCTGTACTCTTTCAGAAGCTAGTCAGACATCATTTATTAATAAACATTTAGCTAAATTCGTTCTTGCTTTTGAACTTTTACAAATTCCTACCACAAGTACTTTTGTATACAGTTTTAAAGATACAAATTGGGTAATGTTTTTTTTTTTTTTTTTTTTTTTTTTTTTAACATATGTTATTTATTGTGACTTTGGATGTTATTTAGATGCCTTAATCAGGACCTCTTCATAAAATAGTGTGTAAGTATAGGCTTCTGTGGTAGGACAATTTAGAGAACCTCAATTAAACTTATTTGTAATAAGCTCTAAAACAATATATCTCTATTAAAAAAAAAAAAAAAAAGCTTGCACTGTATAATAATCTGCTTAAGCACATAGCATATTTAATGTTTGATGGCATGAGTGCATGAGTGTTCTCATATATTTTCTTATGAGTGCTGGTAAAATAATCCAACATACCAGATTATGGTTTGATACCTGAAGATAAATTTGAAACTTAAATATGCTAGAAACCTGTTTGTCCTGTTTGTAGAGGTTGTTCTGTAATAAAAACCTTTTCTTTAAAGCACACTGCAATTTCATGTATCACCTCAATTCAGAGATTTTATATTAGGATAAAGTAAATGCCATTGTAACTGGTATTTGACAAGAAATTGTCTGTAAAATAAAATAAAATAAAATAAAACCTGTATTAGAAAGGACATAACAGCAACACAGGTAAAACTGAAAAAAAAAAAAAAAAGCTGAACAGAGAGAAACACTGAATGGGGTAAACAGACAGATGTATATGTTTTTTCCTGTTAGAAAAGCAATGTACTGGTACGTATAACAAGCTCAGAAGTATTTGGAACAAGTCTGGTTTTAATACAATCCAAGAAGAATGGCACTAGTTACAATGGGAAATCTAGGGCAGAAAACAAGGAAGAACAGAACCCGTGAGAGTGGAGGAGGACACACAGATGTGGTTGGCTGAATAACCAAAAACTGGCTAAAATCATGTCAATAAAAGTGCAGTGGGCAGTGTTCCAATCTGTCAATCTACAAATCAGATGTGTGCAGGAATCATACAGATCCCATAAAATCTGGGAAAGTTCATGTTTTCATCAGTGTCTCTTGAGATAATGATAAGTTTAATGTGGGAAAAAACTCAATCTGCAAATTTTAACGCATGCATTTTCTCAAGACAAGAGTGTTAAACCGTAAATTCAATTTAAAAAAGTGTATTTTTTTATTTTTTATTTTTTTGCATTTGCATGAGTAACTATATATATGCATGACAGCTTCAGTTTGATTGTGTTGAATAAGCTAATGATAATATTACTACTGAGAAAAAATTGAACTGCGGTCTGTCTACCTGTCTTGCAAATCGCTTACTCCTTAATAATGCCAGTGACATTTCTAGCACTACTATAGGAGGAAATTGAATTTCCTGAAATAGTTTGAATGACAGAAGCTCTAACTTCTTGGAACTACATTAACTCAGAAAATCTGCTGCCTGTGTTTTACACACACTACCTTAACAGCAGCATGAAGCTCTTGCACTGCATGCTCATATTGATTGCTGAAAGGATGTTGTCATAAACACAGTACTGAAGGACTTCCCATGTTTCCTCCCAAGTGTTTTAGTGTCTGGTGTGTATGGTAGAGTATCTTTACAAACATCTGTCATTTCCAAATTAAATATGGATTACTTCCCGGTAATAAACAACAGAGAACAGATCACACCGGTAATTTCTTGGCTCTTTGGAAATATGATTGGCTTGGCAGAATCAGACTAAACTACCAAATTCAGTCTCCATAACAATGGATATTGTTACTCTGGCAAAGTCCATGTCTGCTAATTCCTTTTAAGTATTTTCAGTGGAGAACTAATAATTATTAAGTGCTCTCAATCTATGAGAATAAGATATATAATGTACCCTCTCATACCTGCCAACTCCCATTCATTTTTGTGAGCATGGGTTATCAAATGTTGATATGGTTGATCACGTTTCCATCCAGACTGCTGTCCCTTCTTTGCAAATATATTCCAGGAGAAGTAGAGCAACTGACTCCTGAGGGATGTCTTTGTTCTAGTTTATGGAGTTTTTAACGAAGGTTAGCAGCTGGAAATACGGAAGGAGCAGAGCAGCATAATCTTATTTACCTCTCTGTGAAGTCCAGAGAAATTTATAGACCACGTGGACCTGATCCACCATGCAAGAAAGCCTCTGACCATTCCCCAGCAGTGCAATTGTTTTGAATGATCTATCCTTCATACATAGGTGAAGAAAGGAAAGCAGAGATGATATGCAGATGCCTATCTGGGCTTTATCAATGGGTAGGAATAGAAGGCTCATGCCTTTACAGCAGTCTGTTCTTTTAGGAGAATATTTTTCAAATGCCTTTGAGTACTTGTCCCACAGATCCAAAATACCAGTTGGTACACACAAACTAATACAACAGGAGAATAGGGGCTTTATTAGACATGACTATTCTCTTTTCAGTTAGGATGTTCAGTCTTTGTGTAGGCAAAATTTAATCTTTTTTTCTAAGTGAGGTGTTCAGAGCCAAGACTGGACTACCCAGGTTTGTGGTGTATTGCAGTTAAATGCAGTATATTTTATTATATAATATTGCAGTTATATTGCAGTTAAACCCTGTGAGATGCATGCAAGGTCACTCTGCCTCCCCTGCATCCCACACAATATATGCCACCAATATTCTCTGTTTAATTTGCAAACTGACCAGCATTTTTCTTGACTAGTTGAACATGCTTCTGGGGCTGGACTTGTTTTGGGGACGGTTACTGATCATCTCTGAGTGGGAAGATGGAGGATTCTTAATAGGAAACTTTGTAAAATGATCAAAGTTAAGACCTTTCTTAGAGTACCCAGTGTGGCTACACGATACTTTTTGTTTAAGAAAATGTTCAGTTTCTTTAGAAGTCTTTCATACTCAGTCAAAGACTGAGATATGTGCCTAGCTTTAAAGGTGAAAATGCTTCTGCTAAATTACTGATTGACAGCTTTTGCTATTGTGATCTTAACACAAAATAGATGTGAAATTGTACTCAGATTCAGAGCAAGCCAGTACTTGAAAAAATATTTCATTAATCTCTATTCCATAGCTGATTTTTGTCTTACAAAGTTTGTTTTCATTGAATACACTATGAAGATTACTTAGTGTCCTGGTTTCAGTTAGGACAGAGTTAATTTTCCTCCTAGTAGCTGGCAGGGTGCTATGTTTTGGATTAGAATGAGAAGAGCGCTGATAACATGCTGATGCTTTAATTGTTGCAGAGCAGTGCTTACACCAAGCCAAGGACTTCTCAGCTTCTCGCTCTGTCCTGCCAGCGGGCAGGCTAGGGGTGCAGCAGGAGCTGGGAGGGGAGAGACCCAGGACAGCTGACCCAAAGTGGCCAAAGGGGTATTCCATACCATCTGACGTCATGCTGAACAATATATAGGGGTGGCTAGCCGGGGTGGGGGGGGGGCCAGCTGCTCGGGGATAGGCTGGGCATCGGTCAATGGGTGGTGAGCAATTGCATTGTGCATCACTTGTTTCGTACACATTATTACTATTAATACTATTATTATTATTATTGTTGTTGTTGTTATTCTTTTCCCTGCCTTAATAAACTGTCTTTATCTCAACTCACAGGCTTCACTTTCCCATTTCTCTCCCCCATCCCGGAGAGGGAGGGGGGAGGGTGAGCGAACGGCTGTGTGGTGTTTGACTGCCAGCCGGGCTAAACCACAACAGTACATTTGGCGCCCAACGTGGGGCTCGAAGGGTTGAGATATCGACAGATTTGACCAGAGTGTGTTAAACTAAAATTGGTATAAGTATTTGACCTGCTTAATAGTTGCTAGTCACAATGTTGATTACCTTAATCTCAAGTCTGCTGTGCCTGTTTCCCAAATTGAGTTTTATAGCAAGTTACTTTCTGTATGTGCTCCCTGTCGTGCTGTTTATCCTTTCCGGGCCCTGGTTTAAGATTGTTATGGTACTGTGTGGTGTAACGATGGCTTATGAAATGATGAGGTATCTGGTCATGACTCTAACCTGGTATTTGTACTCAGCACTGTCGTCGACTCTATACTTCGGAAACCATATCTCAGAAACTATTAGCAATTACACCTATTGCCTTTTTTCATCAGGGAGTCAGTCTCTGGAGGGGACAGGGGAAGATATTTTTTCCTACCTGTTCACTCTCCCTTCCTCCTTCACCACCCTCTTATCCCCCGAGCTAGTTACGGTAGCTCTCCAAGATGTTGAATATCCTTGGGATACTCAGACCAGCATGTTCTTGTTGTTATGTCTCCTGAATGCGCTTCAGGTTTTGTTTAAGGTTAAACAACTACTTAGGAATCTCATCTGGAGATCTGTCTTGAGGCGGGATATTTGCAGGTGGCAGGGAGTGTGGGAGGATATGGGCAGGTTTCTAGGGCAGTGGGCACCTCCAGTGTTTTGGACATTCACCCCTGAACAACTGCAAAATCCTAAAAAACTGGTAGAATGCTTGAAAAAAAGGTGTCATGACTCTGGCAGTTCCAAAGTGACACAAATCACTGTGGCGTGCTGGGGTCTGGCTTGTGCCTATCGAGCTGCAATTGATGCTACTATCAACCTAGTGACAGACCCTGCGGCCGTTCCAGTCCCGGCTCCCGCAGCCATTCCAGCTCCAGCTCCCGCAGCCGTTCCAGCTCCAGCTCCCGCAGCTGTCCCGGCTCCAGCTCCCGCAGCCGTTCCAGCTCCCGCAGCCGTCCCGGCTCCAGCTCCCACAGCCGTTCCAGCTCCCGCAGCCGTTCCGGCTCCAGCTCCCGCAGCCGTTCCAGCTCCCGCAGCCGTTCCAGCTCCCGCAGCCGTTCCAGCTCCCGCAGCCGTTCCCACTCCTGTGGCTGGGTCAGAGAAACGAACTGTAGCAGTGCAAGTTGCCCCTGCAGAGGGTACTCCAACCCCTGTGGCAGACCTTGTGGCTGGGTCGGAGAAACGAACTGTAGCAGTGCAAGTTGCCCCTGCAGAGGGTATTCCAACCCCTGTGGCAGACCCTGTGGCTGGGTCGGAGAGGCGAGCTGTAGCAGTGCAAGTTGCCCCTGTAGAAAAGGTGAAAAAATGGTATAGAGACTCAGGTCGTTTAGAATGCAGAAAGTCTTCTGCTAAGTCTGGGTGTGGAGAAGACGAGGCTGGGCCATCAAGTGTGCAGGAGGATGAAGATGAGGATGAGGATGTCAGTAAGTCAACAGTAACTACCCGAACCCTATACCAGCGTGAGCTACGAGATGTGCGAAAAGATTTTGGTCGCTGTATAGGTGAACAGCTTGTCACCTGGCTGCTCCGGTGCTGGGACACTGGAGCCAATGGTGTGAAATTAGAGGGCAGGGAAGCCAAGCGGTTGGGATCCCTTGCTAGAGGTGCAAGCATTGACAAAGCAATTGGAGATGGAGCACGATCTCACAGCCTCTGGAGACGTCTCCTGTTAGCTGTGAAGGGAAGGTATCCCTACAAGGAAGAACTTGTATGTCTACCAGTCAAGTGGACCACCATGGAGAAGGGAATTCAGTACCTGAGGGAATTAGCCGTACAGGAAGTAATTTATAAGGACTTAGACGATGCACAAACATCCACAGATCCAGATGAAGTCCAGTGTACTCGACCCATATGGAGGAAGTTTGTACGGAATGCACCATCAACATGGGCCAGCACATTGGCAATAATAACCTGGAAAAACGGTGAAGATCCCACAGTGGGTGACATGGCTAAACAACTCCGGGAGTACGAAGGAAATCTCTCCTCTTCCCTACAGGCCTGCGTCTCGGCTGTGGAGAAACTCTCTGAAGAGTTCCACCAACTTAAAGAGAATTTATCTTCCCCCCCCACCTGAACAAACCAGTGGCCACCAACTAAAAGAGAATACTTTGGAGAACCTTTTTGAAGAGGTCCACCAACTTAAAGAGAATTTATGTTCCCCCCCACCTGAACGAACCAGTGGCCACCAACTAAAAGAGAATACTTTGGAGAAACTTTTTGAAGAGGTCCACCAACTTAAAGAGAGTGTATTTTCTTCCCCACCTGTACAAACCAGCGTCTCGGCTATTAGGGGTAAACGTGCATCCGTGCAAAGAAGACAATATGGTGGGTACACACCCCGCACCACCCTGTGGTTTTACCTACGTGACCATGGAGAGGACATGAGAAAATGGGATGGAAAATCTACTGAGACCCTAGAGGCACGGGTACGTGAGTTGCAAAAGAAAACAATCGGGAGAAAGGGGTTCTCTGAAAAGTTTGCTGCTCCAACTTCTAGCAGGCAGTCTTTTAAACACAGAAATGAAGATTCTGACCAGGACTAGAGGGGCCCTGCCTCCAGCCAGGGGGAGGAAAGGGACAACCGAGTTTATTGGACTGTGTGGATTCGATGGCCTGGCACGTCTGACGCACAGAAGTATAAGGCTCTAGTAGACACCGGTGCACAATGTACTCTAATGCCATCAAGCTGTAAAGGGCCAGAGCCCATCTGTATTTATGGCGTGACAGGGGGATCCCAGCAGTTAACTGTATTGGAAACTGAAGTGAGTCTAACCGGAAATGAGTGGCAAAAGCACCGTATTGTGACTGGCCCGGATGCTCCGTGCATCCTTGGCATAGACTATCTTAGAAGAGGATATTTCAAGGACCCAAAAGGGTTCCGCTGGGCTTTTGGCATAGCTGCCTTAGAGACAGAGGACATTAAACAGTTGTCTACCTTGCCCAGTCTCTCAGAGGACCCTTCTGTTGTGGGGTTGCTGAGGGTTGAAGAACAGCAAGTGCCAATCGCTACCACAACTGTGCACCGGCGGCAATATCGCACCAACCGAGACTCCCTGATTCCCATCCACGAGCTAATTCGTCAACTGGAGAGCCAAGGAGTGATCAGCAAGACCCATTCACCTTTTAATAGTCCCATATGGCCAGTGCGAAAGTCTAATGGTGAGTGGAGACTAACAGTGGACTATTGTGGCCTGAACAAAGTCACGCCACCACTGAGTGCTGCAGTGCCGGACATGCTAGAACTCCAGTACGAACTGGAATCAAAGGCAGCCAAGTGGTATGCCACAATTGATATTGCTAATGCATTTTTCTCCATCCCTCTAGCAGCAGAGTGCAGGCCACAGTTTGCTTTCACTTGGAGGGGAGTCCAATATACTTGGAATCGGCTGCCCCAGGGGTGGAAACATAGCCCTACCATTTGCCATGGACTGATCCAGTCTGCGCTGGAGCAGGGGGAGGCTCCTGAACACCTGCAGTACATCGATGACATCATTGTGTGGGGTGACACTGCAGAGGAAGTTTTCGAGAAAGGGAAGAAAATAGTCCAAATCCTTCTGAAGGCCGGTTTTGCCATAAAACAAAATAAAGTTAAAGGACCTGCACGAGAGATCCAGTTTTTAGGAATAAAATGGCAAGATGGACGTCGTCAAATCCCAATGGATGTGATCAACAAAATAACAGCTATGTCTCCACCAACTAGCAAGAAGGAAACACAAACTTTCCTAGGTGTCATGGGGTTTTGGAGAATGCATATTCCAAATTACAGTCTGATTGTAAACCCGCTCTACCAAGTAACTCGTAAGAAGAATGCTTTTGAATGGGCCCTGAGCAACGACAAGCCTTTGAACAAATTAAGCAGGAAATAGTTCATGCAGTAGCCCTTGGGCCAGTCCGAACAGGACCAGATGTAAAGAATGTGCTCTACACCGCAGCCGGGGAGAATGGTCCCACCTGGAGCCTCTGGCAGAAAGAACCTGGGGAAACTCGAGGTCGACCCCTGGGGTTTTGGAGTCGGGGATACAGAGGATCTGAGGCCCGCTATACTCCAACCGAAAAGGAGATATTGGCAGCATATGAGGGAGTTCGATCTGCTTCGGAAGTGGTCGGTACTGAAGCGCAGCTCCTCCTGGCACCCCGACTGCCGGTACTGGGTTGGATGTTCAAAGGAAGGGTCCCCTCTACACATCATGCAACTGATGCTACATGGAGCAAGTGGGTTGCACTGATTACTCAGCGGGCTCGAATAGGAAACCCCAGTTGCCCAGGAATCCTGGAAGTGATTATGGACTGGCCAGAAGGCAAGTACTTTGGGATATCATCAGAGGAGGAGGTGGTCCGTGCTGAAGAAGCCCCACTGTACAACAAGCTACCAGAAAATGAGAAGAAATATGCCCTGTTCACTGATAGGTCCTGTCGTATTGTTGGAAAGCATCGGAGATGGAAAGCTGCTGTATGGAGTCCTACACGACGAGTTGCAGAAGCTGCTGAGGGAGAAGGTGAATCGAGTCAGTTTGCAGAAGTGAAAGCCGTTCAGCTGGCCTTAGATATTGCTGAACGAGAAAAGTGGCCAGTTCTCTATCTCTATACTGATTCATGGATGGTAGCAAATGCCCTGTGGGGGTGGCTACAGCAATGGAAGCAGAACAACTGGGAACGCCGGGGCAAACCCATCTGGGCTGCTGCATTGTGGCAAGATATTACTGCCCGGGTAGAGAACCTGATTGTAAAGGTACGCCACGTAGATGCTCATGTGCCCAAGAATCGGGCTACTGAAGAACATCAAAACAACCAGCAGGTGGATCAGGCTGCTAAGACTGAAGTGGCTCACAGGCTTCACTTTCCCGTTTCTCTCCCCCATCCCGGAGAGGGAGGGGGGAGGGTGAGCGAACGGCTGTGTGGTGTTTGACTGCCAGCCGGGCTAAACCACAACACTTAGGTAGCTAAGTGTGATTGCATTGATTCGAAAAAGTATTTTGAAAACTGCTCGCTTGAGTTTGGAGCTTCCCTGTGTATGGGTTTAAATTAGCCTTTTATGTTCATCAAGGTGATATGAAGACAAGGAAAAAGGAGATTGTTTTGCAAAGACTTGTGTCATCAATTCTGAGTGACAGAATTGACTTGGGGTGGCAGGGCTCAAGGAAATGAGAGGAACGTTTTTCCTTTCAATTAGCAATTTGCCTAAAAACAAAAACTCAAAACAATAACAACAAAAGTATACAGTTTCCCAAGTTTCCAAAGGGGAAGGCAAGCATTAGGAGTCCAGGCAAATTTATTGATACTTATTTAGTAATATTGTGGAGTTTAATGAGTAGATATCATCATACTTCGGAAATTCTGATTGATCAGTTATGGTACAGTGATCCTGTCATTTGTAGTTTCTTTTCTTTGTGTTTGCTGAAATTTATTGCCTATTGAGTTGACTAGTTTTCTTTGTACTTTCGTACAAGTGTTTTGATACCATGTTCACTTTCTTGACTGATTAGAATAATGTTAAACAGAATAATGTTACTTCCTTATTTTACAGGCTGTACTTTAAAAACTGTGACAGCTTAAAATCTTTTAATTATAGTGGTCATGCACATACCCTGTTATAGCCATGCTGCACATGAAAATACAAGAATATTTTTGATATTTATTCTATTTCTGGTTTGAAAAATAGTATTTCTAAAATCAGAGTGCTGGCAATTGACATAATACTTGGTTTTACATGATGGGACCCCTTACTTAATGTTTTCTTGGCCAGTCTCAGAAAAACAGTTTGCAGGAGAAGCCATAGAGATGTTCTTGTGTTGACAATATGAGAAGTATTTTTGTTCTACTCTATTTTTGCTTACTGAACATATTTATTATTTTGTGCAAGCACTTCCGTATGTATACGTGCATATATAAATACCATTTTAAAATGTAGCAGAGTATATATTGACAAGTAAATTTTTACGATGAAAAAGTATTTAAACATATTTAACTTGTATTCCATTTAGTGAAAATATACTAAAGTGTACAGCAAGTACCAGGTATTACAAATGTTAAAATAACTGTGCTCTTTGCATTTTAAGAAATATTTTCAAGTTCCTTTTTAGGTGCTTTTAGGATTGTAGATCAGCGCTTACCATTATGTTTTATTTTTATATATATATATATATATATATTTAGCATTCATTGTTCTTGGTGCACTCTTTTATGTAGGAAAGCAACTGTGACAACTTAAGTTCACTTAGCTGTACTCTTTATTAAATAATATTACCACGGAACAGCTTGCTTTCACATCAAAGTCTGAAATAGAGTTTCATACTCTCTTTTTTATTTCTGTTTTACACTACTGTATTGCACTTCATTGTAATCCAAGCCTAGCAGAATAGGCTATAAGAGCCTTCCATATTTGTGACTTAACTGGCTCTTCTCTGAACAAATTTGACCTATGCTTTTTATTATTTTTATTTTATTTTTATTATTATTATTTTTTTAATTCTGGCACCTCTTTGACCTTTGCCACACTACTGCAACCTATAGCCTGTGGGCTTGGAGTGTTTTCATTAAAGCTCTTCATAGTGGTAGCCTCATCACTTCAAGTTTAAAGTTCCCTAACCTTGGAGGATGACTGAAGCCTGGAGAAGCCTGAAAACTGGAGGAAGACTGAATCTTTAGCTTACCATTTACTGGAGAAAAGAAGTTTTCTTTTTCCCTGGAATTCCCTTCTACATTTTGAATAACAAACCCATCTTAAGGGAGGTGCCATATCTTTGTGCTGATGTCAAGTGACCCACTCAAGTAGAGGTTTATTACATGTTTGTTAAGTGTAGAGGAAACGTGTAATGCAACAGCAGTCGGTGGCTGTTAAGTCAAATTAAATGTCTTATCAGAAGGTTTTAGTTGCCTGTTACTTGGCCTAACTTGTTAGCAGTTCCATTACTTCAGGCTGGTCTCACCCACCTTTCATGTTATACACTCCTTTAAGGAAATGGGGTTTAAAGTAAAGGTACACTTTAAATGAGAAAATGTGTTTTAAAAAATAGTTTAATCTGGGATTACAGGTACTAACACTTCACTGAAAGTAATATTACTGGATGAAGCACAGGTTAACATCAAAGTTATTAGTGATCCTGGCTTGTTTATTGGCATGCACTACTTATTTTTAAATAGCTTTGGGTACTTATTTGCAATTGTCGAGTGAGCACTGTGATTGTCTGTTCAGAATACTTGCAAGGTTCTCAGTTACAACTGTGCTGGGTATCACAGGAAGACTTAGAAAGATCCCATCTCTAGAGTTAAGTTGGTAGCTGTAAATTTACCTTCTGTTTCACGTTTGAGTCTGCTCAGTTCTTTTTTGCTAGGCATGCTTAGAGCTGTTAACAGAGACTTCACTATATGTTCTCTCCCATCCTAATATTAAATAAATATTTGCAAAGGCACTCCTACATTAGTAAGCTTCTTGTATGAGGTCCCTTCTGGTCTTTTGGCAGTGTTACAGCATTCATCACTCTCTTTAGGATTTCCATTTTTATTCTACTGAAGGGTATTAACGTTGTGCTATGATATCTGATAATTTTAAGTGTTGACAGTTTTTCTAAATTTGTATGTTCCTGTTTTCTTCAAGACAGCTGGACGTGAAGAAAGACTACACCATTTGGAGTGATTACCTAGCAGGTAGACAGGCTGAAGACTCGTAATCAAATTTGTAGAGTTATCTATTATATTTATGTAATTCAAAAATTTAAATTTGTATTTAAAAATCTATTAACAAATAGCATATAAATAAATAAATAAGAATGTAACAAGCAATAAACTAAAATATGTTAATGAAAATCTTATGAAATTAAGTAATTATTAATTTAATGAATATTAAATATAGGAAAAATAATAAAACAATATATTAAGAATGGATTATCAATTAATTAGCTATTCATATATTTATAAATTACTTATTAATGGATAATATTTATTGTTCTATAATAATTTCAATATTTCTTTTAAAATAATGCCTCTAGTTTGGTATATTATTACTTTTATTGATTCAGTAGATTCAAATGCTTGTGATGTGTATAGCACGTAGATTGATGTTATATCACAGACAGCTCTGCTCTGAGGACCAGATTTAGTTAAATATTTTCAAGTGGAAACACATTCACTGCAAATGCCATTTTCAAAAGATTATTTTTTAAAAATTTAAAAATTGAAATAGTATTTGAAACTTTCATGAAAACTTGTCGTGCAATCCCAGAAATAAACAAGATGGTTCTTTTCTGAAAGAGAAAAAACAACCATTGAGGGTTTGGATTATGATTTTATATGTAAGGTATGTCCTATGGAATTCAACATTATTTTCCTGTTTTGTTTTGTCTTTTAAGATTTTTTTATTTGTTTGTTTTGCTTTTGTTTTTAAGACTATCTCTTTTTAACAACTTTAGCCCTTGATCTAACTTCACTGGTTTGCATCTTCGTAAGGTGTGCTGCATTCAGTGACATAGGCAGGAGTGACACATGCACATTGTGAAATTGCTTGCAGGTAGATGGTGTCTTGTATTCATTTTGTAAAGTCCCAGAAGTATGGCTCGTGTTCATATACAATACTGCAGTATAAATAAAAATAGATGAGAATTATGATTTTGTTTTCATTCTGATTCCTGTTTTCATAATTTTTAATTACATCGTAAAGTCTTCAAATAGTCAGTACTTTTAAAGTTCAAAGATGCATTTTCTGTATGCAATCTTAGAAAAATATCATAATTCACGAATAATAAAACGGTATTTTTTCTTGAAAGATAAATGAAGCAAACTATGGGCTGGATACTGAAAAGAAAAAAGGGGCTTCACAATCCCTTGTGTTAGGGTACATCAGGAGTTCAGAAATTGCAGGCATTTTAAACTGCTGTGGAAATTATGATGTCCCTAGTGTAACAGAGCTTGAATACTAATATTTGAGTTTATATTGATGCTAATGAAACTCTGCAACACAAAAGCTGGCATAAGCAACAAAGTACTTGCTGTAGGTACTATCAATGCATCATCAATCAATTACAGTCATCTATTAAGGACAAAAATGCAGGAGTGCTTCCTAGTTGCTGCTTCATATTGACTGAGGATGAGTTGGTTTCGTGAGTAATGATCCAGCTAATGGGATAGAACAGCATTATTGCAGAATGAATACTTCTAGTTATTAATCTCTATACTCTTACACATATCGTATTAAATATTCTGTAGTAAAAACAGTTTTCCTTAGTGATACCAGAGAGGATTGGACTCTTAGCATATTTTTTTGGGCACTGTTTGAACAGAATGTTTAAATGCCTATCTTTAACCTCATAATTAAGCCTTTTTTTTTTTTTTTGTGTGTGTGGGAAAACACAAACAAATTCTTACTATACACCCATTTAAATCCTTCGGCGTTCCATAGCGTTTCAGGGAGAATTTGTACTCCTCCCAGCTGAGTGGCAGACTGGGTGGTAGTTTTTTCAACAGTTGATTTCAAGCGTAAAAAAAATATATATATAGCTGTTAAGTTTATTTAGTTTAAAATAAGCAAAGTAGATCCTGTTTCTTTGCATGCAGATTAAATAATCCGAAAACAAAGTGCAAAGCTATAAGAGAATTGTGATCAGTAACTATTAAAGGCAACTAAATTTGAAAATAAAACTCCAAAAAATACATTTTAGGTAATTACTGTAATATTATTTTTTTTTGTTAAAAAATAATTCCAAAGATTTGTAAAAGTTTAGTGAGGGAAATCTAAACTAGGCAATATATTTTTCCAGACAACTCTGTGGAACTTATAAATTCATGACTTAGGTGTGTACGTAGCACATTGTTTTAGTAATTGGCAATAAGATTTTCTGTATGGAAATGCACTGCCTCTCTTACATGTATATGAACTAATAAATTAGATTCTTTAATGTGTAAATCATCTTTCCTTCATTAAGTAATAGTGGAGGATCTGGTCAAAGACCAACATTACAGGGTAGAGATGAGTCTGTGATGAAGAAAAGCATGTAACACAAAATGGTGCCTTGCATGGCCTATTTCAGTTTCAAAAATTCAGTTTTAAATAATGGACCCATTTCAGATATATGGGTGAAACACCACATGTAATTAGTATTCTGAAATCAAAAAAGTTTTTACAGGCACTTAATCTGTCACCTGATTGAAGCCAGAATATTAGCAACTATCTCCTTTGTTCACAGATGACATAAGTATAAATAGCCTTTTTTTTTTTTTTTTTTTTCTGTGTCCTCTAAGAATATTTTTGAGGGGGAAAAAACGTGTCTTGGTGATGGGGAAAATTATTCAAGATAGTTATGTGAAAAGGTGCTATAGCACATTTTCCAGGAAGACAAAGCAGAAAAGCACACAAAGCTTGAAAGCACAATTAAAACTTCTAGAGATTATTTATGAGAAGTAAGGAAAGGAGTACTCAAACATAATTGCTAATAAGCGATTAACTAGTGGACTCTGTGTACAGCCAGTACAGATGTACACTGGGGAAAGACAGACTGATAAAAAGGGCTTTGATGTACTACTCAGTTAATATGTGTAGGAGTACGTGATAATTAGAAGTACTCTGTATAAATAGAAAATAGGGAAGGTATTTTCACCAGAGAATTTTGTCTGTCAACTGTTGCTGGATTTCTCAGAGCTAAATGTTGATTCTGTCGTGATAGATCTAATAAGTAAGATTGTCCCACATTGCAAGAACTCATGCAAACATGTCCTACTTCAGATAGGAAAATGTTGCCTCTACTGTATTAAGGTTTCTTTTACTATGTAATGAGTTTTATTGATATGTAAGAGGAAAAAAAAATAAAAAAAAAAATAGAAGTATACTAAGACATATCAAACATCATTTTAGAATGATTATTTTACAGGAAACAAATAAAGATGTTGATGGGGATTTTTTCTTATTCATGAATTAAAAGTCATGCTTATATATATATATACGTACAAACAGAAAAGTTTTGAAGTATTGTTACTTGCGTAGAATTTACAAACATATATAAAAGTAGCTACTATACATTTACCCAGGTATTGCAGCAACATTCATGAAAAATAACATAATAGTTCTTTAAGTCTATAAATGATCATCTGCTTTAGAAAGTCACTGTTAAGAACTGTATGCAGTAAAATACCCATAATAATCTAGCGAGGCTATGAAGTCTGCACTGTTTCTATCAGATACATCTGAGAACACTTGCATGTTTTGGAAGTGTTTATTGTTTTTCCCAGAAAAGCTTAATAAACTTTAGTAAATGTGTATTACATTTTAAAATGTCAATTACATTTCTGGATAACATATTGTATATTCAATTCTATTTGATCTTTTAAAATAGTTTTCATTTTCATGTGCATTTTCCCTTGTGGTAATTATTAGCAAATTCATTTACTTAACTGTAAATTTCTTTCACGATTTTTTTTCAACCAAGTCTGTCTTGTGCATCTCACTAATACATGGGTTTAAAAAAAAAAGTAAAAAAGTAAAAAAAAAAAATAATTCTGGGTTGAAGATGTAAATATTGCATAAGAGCATTTCTAATTACTTTGCATAGAGGTTCAGTTTCTGTAAATATGTTTACCAAGCTATATTGAAGTAGAGTGAGAAGAACTGCCTGTTCTGAGTCATTATAACTGGAATATAGCTTCCACCTGAAAATGTTTTATGTTTGTGCATATGTGCAGGAAAAATAAGGGCTTGCTTTTGCCTTTGGTCTCTTAGAAAGTTATTCATGTTTCTGGATCAAGCAAGAAAGATTGGTTTGCTTGTTTTTACCTGTTTTTATAAAATATGATTTGTATAAAATTACCAAGTACCACATTAGAACAAGTCATTGCTTTGTGAAGTCCAGTATTGGTTTTATGAAAGTCATTAGTACTACAGGTTTGAAATGCAGTTGCAAAACACTGAAGTGACATAATTATTATTCAGCTTCCAGAATCCAGGTGTCATTCTTCATTTTTTTTTTTAATTGCTTTTTTGTTTAGATAATTAAAACTTTATTCAGAATCCTGGAAATGTGTCAGTAATGTACCACAACTGTAATTGCACTTTCTTACTTAAAAAAATAAAAATAAAAATAAATGAATTTTGTGTAGAGATTATTTTGGGTGAATTTTAAACTGCTGAGTGGTTCACAGAAAGTTGGTTTTGTGACAACTTTCTAATATCATTGGGCATTTCTGAGGAAAATTACTTCTGTCTTCTTTCTCTTGCTCCTTTCCAAGTGGGCTAATTTCACTCTCCTTTGAGAATTATTCAGATACTGCAGAGGCTTTTATTATGGACAACAGAGTTCAAAAGATTAATATAGAATAACCACACATGGTTGTACAGTTGAGATGTGTTGTGCTGGCTGTTATGCTGGAAATATCAGCAGGTGCTCTGATGCCTGTCTGTAAGCTAGCAGGGCAGGAGCTGGGTGAGGTAGTAGCTGTGGTTCCTCAAATTTGCCTGGAGTCTTCTTACAGCCCTTGGTGGTCAACGACAGATGGGGATGGCTGGCTCTGAATTCCATCATTGCCCTTAGGCTCCACTTCTTCCTTCTTTTGCCCTCCATTGCTCATCTTCCACTATCCTCTTCTGCACATACCAGAAGACATTCACTATTCAAGGTCTGAGAGGAGATACATAATTGCTGGTCCTGAACTTGGTAGGGCTTCTTGCAGGTCTGACCCCAGCACCACAAATGAAACAGAGCATGCAGGAGACAGCTGCTACAACTGATCAAAGCAATGCATTGAGAGACACTGATGCCAAGTAAGAGAGGCATGATGAGCTGCTCGGGGAACTTGGACTCAGTAGGAAGTCCCTTAGAGCAAATGTGTTTTTCTTTAGCAGCAAATTTAGAGTCTCCGTGAGTATGCATGTGTATAACATACGGATTTATATTTTATGAATATATAGCTTAATATGAATATATAGTGGAACATGAATGACTCCTAACTTTTCAAATGGAATAAGGAGTATGTCAGCTTTCTCAGAGTCAGTTTTTTAAGGTAGAATCTAATGGGTTCATACATCATAGAATTAAGTGTTTTAATAGCATGTAATAGTGAAAAAAAGTCTAGGTTGAAAGAGAACTCTGACTGTGATCAGATTGATGATCATCCATTCCAACGTAATATTGAAAGTGAGGTTTTAGATGAGTTTACCAAAGGCCCTGTCAAGCCAAATCTTCAATATTTCCAATGAGATTGCACCACTTCTCTGGCAACTTATTTCCAATGTTCAGTTACCCTTACGGTGAGGATTTTTTTTTCTTATATCAAGCTGGTATTTCCACTGATATAGCTTTTACTTGTTGCTTCTTGTTGTGTCACCATATATCCTTATGAAGAATAGCTCTCCATCTTCTCTGTCAACTACTTATTAGAAGTCATATTTTCTGTAGGCTGAACAAACCCAACTATTTCAACCTATGGTTGAATTCTTCAATATTTTACTCATTTGGGTGGCCCTCCACTTTTGCGGAAGCTCCTTCGTTGTGTCTCTCTTGAACTGTTTTGGCCAAAGTAAAGGCAATGGAATATATTGAAAATGTGGACAACAAAATGATGAAGAGCTAGGGAGTCTAATAGGATAAGGTGAGAAGAAGTAGAATTAACTTACAATGCAGTATTAGTGATACTGCAAAATATGTACTTGTTCTCTTTTGTATACTTTTATTTTGGATACAGTGCCCCTCCTCCCCTCTCAACTGAAAATAAGGTAAAATTTTGCCTTTTTTTTTTTTTTTTTCTTTTTTCTCCCTGTCTTCTTTAAGGATTCAGGTTAGGAAGGGCTTTTTTCAGCACTTCTTGAAACCAGTGTTAACAGATCCATTCCCATAGAGGAAGATGATCTTTCTGTCCTTAAAACTGCCTGAGTCATAGTGTATTTGTGAACTAGCAATCATGCATAATTCAAAGCAGCATGGCATAGTCACCAGAATGTGTGATTCATCATACTGATATTGCCTGGGCAGTCTTGAAGGACAGTGCATTGGAAGTCCAATTCCTTCCATTGTTCCCAGAGGATTCTGCCCTTGGAGCTCTTGAAACACAATAATCCATACTCCTTCAGACAGACTAAATGAAATGGCTTTGGAATAGGACAGATGGCAGTAGCTACTACCAAGTTTGCCTAGTATACTGTGGAACGAGGTGCAAATGTGAATAAGTAAGCTGGCAGTCAGATGAAGCTTAAGTATGCAATGAAGGCATACGAATTGGAATTAAAAAAATGAAGCCATTTTAGTGTTACTAGGGTGGGAACTAATTGCCGTCCTTCCCGAACTGATCCTGTGGGGGCTGCCCACGGGCAGCAGCTCTTCAAGAACTGCTCCAACATGGCTCTGTACCATGGGGTCTGTCGGTCAGGAGCAAACTGCTCCAAAACAGGTCCTCCACAGGCTGCAGCTCTGGCCCAGGGCCTGCTCCTGCGGGGGCTCTCCATGGGCTGCAGCCTCCTCCAGGCCACATCCACCTGCTCCACTGGGGGCTCCTCGATGGGCGGCAGCGTGGAGATCTGCTCCATGTGGGACCCATGGGCTGCAGGGGGACAGCCTGCTCCACCAGGGGCCTCTCCACAGGCCGCAGGGGAACTGCTGCTGCATGCCTGAAGCACCTCCTGCCCTCCTGCTGCACTGACCTTGGGATCTGCAGGGCTGGTTCTCACCCCTCTCTCTCCCAGCTGCTGTTGCACAGCAGGTTTTTATTGTTGTTGTTGTTGTTTTATTTGTTTGTTTGTTTGTTTTTCCTTAAATCTGGTTTCAGAGAGGTGCAAACAGCATCTCTCACTGGCTTGGCTCTGGCCAGTGACAGGTCCCTTTTGGAGCAGGCTTGAGCTGGCCCTTGGCTGACATGGTGCAGCTGCTGGGCTCTCCTCACAGAGGCCACACCTGCAGGACCCTGGTACCAAGTCCTTGCCACGTAAACCCAATACTAGAGTTTGTATTTCCACTTAGTGGCACTCTGCACTATAAGGGTGGACTAGCTTGCTTTGTAATAACTTCTTTGCATGATTTGGATGGTAAAGACTGGAATATTTGGTGGAATATAGTACAAGTAGTACAACTGTAATCCTAAGGTCATCACCTGCTGCTGTTCTAGATATTTGTGCTTTGGTGTTCTATCCACACCAAGTGAAGTATGTCTCAAAATTTTTTCTCTATTCTGGACTGAAACATGCAGTTCTGTGTTGTGCTTGCAGTATTGTGTGTGCTTTTTTGAATGTGCAGCCTGTGTTTGGATGCTTATGCTTTTTCCATGGCTAGTGGAAATGATCTATATGACCTATATTCCATGGCATACATAAAATGCAACCAGCTCATTGTCATCTTTATTAATTGGTTACTTTTCAGACAGAAAGAATAATGACAAAATAGTCTTTATATTTTTAGTAACATCCTGCTAATAAAAGTAACTGTGGTGACTTGTTTCCATCAGAAATCTTTGTCTCTCTATACTTCGTTTGCTTAAAATGCTCTAAATGTCTTTCCTAGTGCCCTCATCCCTTTATTACTTGTGTGTAGTCCTTAAGAAAAAAAAATAAAACACAATACTTTATCTTTCAAACACTGGTTCTTAATCTTTGTTCAGTGAGACAGGATAGATATTAGGTGAATCTCTGGTGGTTAAAAACAAAACAAAACATGCACTCTACTATACAAACAGGGAAACCAACAGCAGAGGATAATTGAAATAATAAATGAACAGAGTTCTAATTTTTAGACTGCTCTAGATTAGCATGGTGTGTTGTTCTAAATGAAAGCCATTGTGAAAATAATACACCTGCTTTCGTGTTTTTTTTTTCTTTCTTTCTGTTTTCTTTTTTTTTTTTTTTTCCTTGTGTTTTCAAGTCCAGGGATCAGATGTAAAAGCAGAGGGTGGGATAAATTCTTGGTCCTTCAGGCTAGCAAAGGAACATTGGTTAATGTATTTGAAAATTCATTGTGAAGTTAGATGTACATAAATCACCAGCATTTCATTGTTGCCATGTCTAAATCATTGCACACAGAAGTGGTACCCATTTCTCATAGCCTGGAATATCATCTGTGTATCATCTTCCTACTGAGTACTGGGATAAGTTCCAGGTACACATCATGTTTTTCTTGTGCTTTATGATTCCCTTTGAAGACTGGCATACATAAGAGGGGAGGAAGCTAACAGGTGTAATACAGGTACCAGGATTGGGTATAATCTGTAGAGTGCTTCTGCACCACAGTTTATATGTTTGTAGTATTTGTAATCTATCTGCGATGATATAATAAAGTTGTCATGGATCACACAGTGATTGCTTGGGACCCTAGGGAACTAGGGATCTTGGATATTCATTTATGCTCTTGGCAAGTTCACACATTAGATGCGGATGCAGATTCGGAAAGGAAAGTGGCAGTTTGTGATGGACAGAGGAGTCATAATCTGACAACATTTATGACTAGAAGCACTCTGACTGAAAAACGTAGACTAAGATTCAGATAAACTTCTGGAGTGTTTTCTTCTACTATTGTCAAGCAAGTCAGTGGAGCTAAAGTGAAATAGCTTTTCATGTTGTGAACACAGCACTTTTGTTCAGAGTTCTGTAGGTATAGAGAGATTTTAGCTCTGTGGTGTGGGTCCCACTGTTCTGAATAATATGCGCATAAATAGAGTGCAGCTACTAGTAACATTTCTTTGTGCCTTTTGATTGACATTTGGGTCTGTGGTTTCCTTATGTTTCTGCTTTCACTTAAGGCTAAGTTCTACAGTGCAGCTGTCCTGTGTCTAAGACAAGGACTGGCACACTGGCTCCCCAGAGGCAGAGATGCACCCTTACCAAAAGCTCCATCTTTGAAAGAAATGAATAGTTGTAAATGAGGTTACTTCTATTCTGTTAAGTCCATTTAAAATTTTGATCTGTGTGGCATCTACTATTTGTTATTATATTGCTACAAAACACTAATCAGGTCACCAATGTGCAATAAGCTAGTTAGAGCAGGATCGTCCCTTTCTGTGCAGCAAGCAAAACGACCTGAAACCGAATAGATTTTTTTTAAGTTTTCATACTAAGTACGATGATTTTAATCCTTTTCTATTAAATTGTTTGCTTGACAACCAAAATAATGTGCAATCAAAATAAGTATGCCTGTCTTATCTGGAATTTTCTCTGATTATTTCTGAGCTCTGTTTCTGTAGCTATTTAAGTCTGTAAGATCTATGTGGATTTCAATGATGGATGTATTTACCATGTACTTACTTAGACTTCTGGTTTACATATAAGTTAGACCATTATTACATAGCTTTCATAAATTTCAGTGATGATAACTTCACCCCATGTTGCTTTTTCCATTATTTTCTGTGATACTTGGTTTGCACAGTGAGCCATTTATTTTATGGATTTGTTAAATCATCCTACAATATTTTCAAAATTTATCTGTTTCATTTTTTGACAATCACCAATAATCTTGTAGACAGTTATGATTGCTGTCCATGGTGTGTAGCAAAGTCTTGCTGAGTATAATGCACAAGGACCTTTTCATTTTACCTGAGGCTTGTAAGTATATAAAAGAAATGAAACGGGAATTGAGATCAATTATAAATATACATCTATAAGCAAACAAACAAACAAACAAAAATTAAAATTAAATACAGGGTGCTTTATAATGTCACTGTATTTCTAAAATGATCCACAGGTATTATCTTGAATGAAAATGTATAATTATTCAGATACCTGGTATCTCATTGTGTCTTGGTACAGCTGCATTCACCTTTTCTTGTATATTCAGGAAAAAAAAAGTGTGACTTTTCCAGAAATATTGTTTCTGGAAGTAATATATGATAATTCATTCTTCCACAGGCACATTCTTCCACACGCTGTCTTGGACTTCCGGAGGGCTGACTTTGAGCTGTTCAGGACACTGGTTGGCAGAGTCCCTTGGGAGGTGGTTCTGAAGGGCAAAGTCCAGGAAGGCTGGGCACTCTTCAAGAAGGAAATCTTAATGGCTCAGGAGTGGTCTGTCCCCACGTGCCCAAAGACAAGCCGGTGCAGAAGAAGACTGGCCTGGCTGAACAGAGAGTTGTGGCTTGAGCTTAGGAGAAAAAAGAAGGTTTATAATCTTTGGAAAAGAGGGCGGGCAACTCAGGAGGACTATAAGGATGTTGCGAGGCTGTGCAGGGACAAAATTAGAAAGGCCAAAGCTCATCTGGAGCACAATCTGGCTACTGCCATTAAAGATAAAAAAAAAATGTTTTTATAAATACATCAGCACAAAAAGGAGAACTAAGGAGAATCTCCATCCTTTACTGGATGCGGGGGGAAACTTAGAGACGAGAGATGAGGAAAAGGCTGAGGTGCTTAATGCCTTCTTTGCCTCAGTCTTTAGCGGCAAAACCAGTTGTTCTCTGGACACCCAGTACCCTGAGCTGGTGGAAGGGGATGGGGAACAGGATGTGGCCCTCACTATCCACGAGGAAATGGTTGGCGACCTGCTACAGCACTTGGATGTACGCAAGTCGATGGGGCCGGATGGGATCCACCTGAGGGTACTGAGAGAACTGGCGGAGGAGCTGGCCAAGCCGCTTTCCATCATTTATCGGCAGTCCTGGCTATCAGGGGAGGTCCCAGTCGACTGGCAGCTAGCAAATGTGACACCCATCTACAAGAAGGGCCGGAGGGTAGACCCGGGGATCTATAGGCCTGTTAGTTTGACCTCAGTGCCAGGGAAGCTCATGGAGCAGATTGTCTTGAGTGTCATCACGCGGCACTTACAGGGCAACCAGGCGATCAGGCCCAGTCAGCATGGGTTTATGAAAGGCAGGTCCTGCTTGACGAACCTGATCTCCTTCTATGACAAAGTGACACGCTTAGTGGATGAGGGAAAGGCTGTGGATGTGGTCTACCTTGATTTCAGTAAGGCTTTTGACACCGTTTCCCACAGCATTCTCCTTGAGAAACTGGCTGCTCATGGCTTGGACTGGCGTATGCTTCGTTGGGTTAAAAACTGGCTGGGTAGCCAGGCCCAAAGAGTTGTGTTGAATGGAGTCAAATCCAGTTGGAGGCCGGTCACTAGTGGTATCCCCCAGCGCTCAGTACTGGGGCCAGTCCTCTTTAATATCATTATTGATGAGCTGGATGAGGGGATCGAGTGCACCCTCAGTAAGTTTGCAGATGACACCAAGTTAGGTGCATGTGTCCATCTGCTCGAGGGTAGGAAGGCCCTGCAGGAGGATCTGGATAGGCTGGATCAATGGGCTGAGGCTAACTGTATGAAGTTCAACAAGGCCAAGTGCCAGGTCCTGCACCTGGGGCGCAACAACCCCAAGCAGCGCTACAGGCTGAGAGATGAGTGGTTGGAAAGCTGCCTGGCAGAGAAGGGCCTGGGAGTATTGCTTGATAGTCGGCTGAATATGAGCCAGCAGCGTGCTCTGGTGGCCAAGAAGGCCGACAGCATCCTGGCTTGTATAAGAAGCAGTGTGGCCATCAGGTCTAGGGGAGTGATTGTCCCCCTGTACTCAGCTCTGGTGAGGCCTCACCTTGAGTACTGTGTTCAGTTTTGGGCCCCTCGCTACAAGAAGGACATGGAGGTGCTCGAGAGAGTCCAGAGAAGGGTGATGAAGCTGGTGAGGGGTCTGGAGAACAAGTCTTACGAGGAGCAGCTGAGGGAGCTGGGATTGTTCAGCCTGGAGAAGAGGAGGCTCAGGGGCGACCTTATCACTCTCTATTGGTACATTAAAGGAGGCTGTAGCGAGGTAGGTGTTGGTCTATCCTCCCACGTGCTTGGTGACAGGACGAGGGGGAATGGGCTAAAGTTGCACCAGGGGTGGTTTAGGTTGGATATTAGGAAAAATTTCTTTACTGAAAGGGTTGTTAGGCATTGGAGTGGGCTGCCCAGGGAAGTGGTTGAGTCACCATCCCTGGAGGTCTTTAAGAGACGTTTAGATGTTGAGCTTAGTGATATGGTTTAGTAGAGGACTTGTTAGTGTTAGGTCAGAGGTTGGACTCGGTGATCTTGGATGTCTCTTCCAACCTAGATGATTCTGTGATTCTGTAATTAGGTGTTGAAATACATGCAATGGGTAAAATAATTTGAAGTCACAGACTGTATCTCAAATCAGTGTATAAACTAACGAAACTACACAATTCTCTGTATCTTAGACCATCCTTTTTATATGAACTCAGACAAAGCAAGATTGAATATAAATATGAAGATAGCTCATTGCATTAGGACTACTGAAGGAGTTAGGGTCAGATTTAAGAAACTAGGGTGGACCATGAGATAAGGATGATTTAGAAATATCCCTTGAGATTGTAAATCTACCAGGGCATGTTCACTGATGTCCAGGTGGCTGAAGTCCCCTAGCAAAATCAGTGTCTGTGAGCAATGTTTCCTGTAGCTGAAGAAAGAACTCCACATTAATACCCTCCCCTTGATCAAGCAGCCTGTTGTAAACACCAACCATCAAGTTTCCTTTGTTGGTTTGGTCCTAAATTTTCACCCATAAGCTCTTGACCTGTGCATTACTTTTTTTTTTTTTTTTTTTTTCCAGAGACAGCTCTGTACAATCAAAACCATTTTCTTGTGTAGAGGGCAACCACCTCACCTTTCCTTCCTTGCTTGTTCATTCTGAACAGTTCATAGCCTTCTACTGCAGTGACTCATCCGACGAAGTCTCAGTGATACTGATCATATCATAGCTTTCCAGCTGGACAGCACCTACCAGCTCCTGTTGTTTGTTATCTCGATACATTAGTATAGAGACTGTTCATTTGGACTACCAACTGCCTAATCTTTTTGGCAAAAGCTTTTTGGAGGGTCGGGGGACATTCCTCATTACTCTGGTAGGTGCACTTTTCCACCCTGTGATTTGGAAATATATGAGTGTCATGGCTTGGGGTCCTGTCCCCCACGATTCATTAGTTTAAAGCTCAATTCAAAAGATCAGCCAGCTTTCCAGCAAATATTCTCTTTCCTTTCCTAGATAGTTGTGGTCCCATCTCTCCCAGTACTCTGTATTCATCAAAATAAGTTCTGTGATCATTGAAGTCAAGGCCCTGGCCTTGATGATCAATACCAGCCATGTAACTGGTATTAATACCAACCATGTAGCCAACAGTTGTGGTGGTCTCTCTGTGACAACCCAGTTTCTGTGCCTTAGCAATCAGCAGACCTCCCTTGACTATTTCAAGCCAGCAGATGGGCACCCTAGTGCCTTCCAGTAGAGTCACCCACTACTAGCACTCACTGCATCCCTTTGCAGCTTACAGTGTGTGCAGCTGGTGTACCTACACTTGAGGAAATAGGAGGAAGTGTTATCCTGTTGCTGCAAGTTACCAGAGACCATGACACCTTCCCCAGGGTGTTCTCTATTTGCTCTTGACAGCCTTCAGCTGGTGGTCCTTAGAGGTACATGCCATGGGACCCTGTTCTTGACCACCATGCTTCTAATGATCTCAAAGCTCTGTTAGCCCTGCTAACTCCCTGTAGACCTCAGGTTGCTGTGTAGGTTTGTACAACCAATGGCTGGCTGAGGGGACCACAGGGACCACGTCCCAAACCTGTTGCTGAACAGAGAAGGTGGCTGCCCACCTGCTGCCGCAGTGTGCTCCCCCTAGTTCATGTCTCATTGTCATGGTGCTCACTAGGGGATGGTTCTCTGCAGCTCCCCACTGTTTGAACTGACAGTGGGGGCACCAGGCACCACACAACTTGTGCCTATCCCTCTTGTGAGAGCTGCTGCCTGCTGGCCCCTGCCTCTGCATGCACAGCCCGAGGGTGTCAGGGCCCTGAAACACCCTCAGATACCTGTGGGGACCCTGCAGGCCTTGTGGTCCTCTCAGCGTGGGTGGGTGGCCCTGCTGGAGCAGGGGGTTGGACCAGATGACCTCAAGAGCTCCCTTCCAACCTCAGCAATTCTGTGAAAATATCCAAAGGTAAAAATACCAAATAGAAACCTTAACTGTTAGTTATTGACTTAAGCTCTAAGGCTTAAGGGGGTTTTAGAGGGTTGGGGGGGGGGGAAAGTTCTTTGCTATTATGTATTCTTTTTATCTAAGATGTCTGTAATTTATGAAATCTTCAGAGTTAAAACCAGCATATTTTAATTCAATTTTATTACTTTTCTTTAGATTCCTTTAAATATAACAATATTCCTTTGGTGCTGGAATGCCAGTTATTTACAGATATAATAGATTTTTATCAACCCTGGATCTGTTACATAGTAGCTATACCCATGGATCCCTAATCGATACCATATTGCACTTAAAAGGCCTGCCTCCTTTAATAAACTATCTTCTTTTCCATAACTATGTATGACTATTCTGAAGATGGTTTTGTGTACATTTTGTCTAGCATGAGGGTGTATCATCATCATTCTTCTTTTACTTCCCTTTTCATTTTTAAGGATGTTTAAGTTTACAATGGATCAGTGTTAACGATAAGTCGGCTGTATTGTATCAGAAAGTCAATCTACAGAAGTGAGAAACAATAATTAGTATATGTGTACAATCCCATTGCATAGGGTAGGCATCAGAACAATATTGGTTAAAATTGGTCCATTACCTCCTTTGAAAAAAGGCTGCTAAAAGCACCCTTGTGTCTCGTTGTCTCTGCTTATGGTCATGGTAGCCTTGGTATTTTAATATTTCATTAGTTTCTTTGTTTGTGTAGTGTGTTGTTTATAACAGTAAGGCATATCAATTGTTCGGCCTGCTGAGCACCTCATGGGAAAGTTTGGGACATACACAGTTATTTGCTATTATTATGATGTACTCAAAATAAGCAAGTAAAACACATAGTAGTATAGAAATTAAACAGCAGAAACAAGTATGTAAGGAGTGTAAGACATTTCGATCTGTGCTTTGACCACATTATTATGCCTTTAGGCATCTTGTTAATAAATGTAGCTGCGTGTACATTTTATAACATGGTACTTTTGTAATCAACTTCAGGTCATACAAGCATATAGTCATTAAGCCTGCCTGTTTTCAGTGGCCTTTGCATAACTTCTTTTTTAGCAAATCAGATGCCTGAGACAGGCATCTGGTTTTCTGGATTGTCACCTGGGACATGTACTGCATAAGTCTGCTGTCACATATCGCAGGCAGACATTTCAGGGGAAAAGGACTTGAATTTTTGTGGCTTTGCTGGTATTTCTTAGCAGTCAGGTACAGTCTCCTGTTGTGACAAGAATCCTTCTACAACTATGTACCTAACAAATTGCTCTTTTGAGTATAGTTGATTTTCATTCTCTTCTAGGAGAACATAGGCTAAAATATCTGTTGTTTAGTGCTGTCCAGGATTATTTCAGAGATGTGAAAGCAAACAAACCACCTGTTTCTATCTATGACTAGAGTTCTAAAGTGACCTTGCCCTTCCATTTTTGCTTGTAGTGGCAGCTGTTCCCCATATCTACCATCTGTCCTCTCCTGCCATCACCTGACTGTAATCCACTCAAGCATCATTTGTTCTTAAAAGAAGGGCTTGTACTAAGAGGGTACCTACTGGAACCAGAATTGGGTTATTCTAGGTAGGAAACAAAGGCCGAGGAAGGGATAGATCTTCTGTCTTCAGGATGACTAGGGCAGTGTAGCTTAGCCATTAATATAGACTTAAGTAGCGCTTGTCCCTGCTGGAAAAGAAAAAGAGAAAGATCCCCAGATTTTCCTTCCAGACTCTTGAGGGGCTTGTTGATGGGAGGAAGAGGCATTTTATCAACCTTGCTTTTTTTTTTTTTTTCCTTCTTCTTTCTTTTCTAATAACTTGGATGTGGGTGTTTTGTTTTGTTTTGTTTTGTTTTTTGCTGTTGTTTGTTTGTGAGATTTTATTTATTTTCTTTTAATATATCCTGAATCCTTTGCATTTTCTTGAATATATTTGCCTGTCAAAGTGAAGATTCTTCATTTTATTGACAGGACCTGAATGAGGCTGTAAAATCTCCATCTGATGTGGCAAAACATTATCTAATTACAGATCAACATGACTCCAGTAACTAATGAAATATTATGGAACAAAATTGTACTAAAACCTTGTTATCTTTGTACTTGATGTAAATAATTGAATATCCTGATTCACTTCTATGGGAGATCATACACAGCAGGTAGGGGAAGTTGTCAGTCTCCTCTAAAAAGGAATGCTTGTAATTTGAAATGTGCATAATTCAGCTTAACTAGACTAACATCACGTGTGCTTCCATTTTCTTTTCTATAAATTGAATGTGAACCAGGTTACCATTTTAAAATTTAGTTTTCTAGAAATGTCTTGAAAGGATACGTGCTTTTAATGTAACATTGAATTGTTACTTATTAACCTATTTACATTTATTTGTTATGACCTGGCTTCAAGCAATTATTGTTCTGTCTTATTCTATTGTTCTGACATGTATCATGTTTGCCTCTGCAAATCTGCCATCTTGAAATTATAAGTCATTTTAGGCCATCTTTAGAATGGGCCTGCAGATGGCACGTCACTCAGTTCTACAGGGAGATTGTCAAAGAAAGATATAAATTTATCAATAAGATCTAGCTGTCTTTGCGGTACAAAAAATGCCTCTTAGTTTCCATTTTCCTAACAAACAAGCTTCATTAATAGCTGTTCCCACTTGAATCTATTCAAGAAGGTGAAAAAGGTTTGCAGAAATGGCTCAAGAAAAATTGTAGTAGATTTGCAACTGCTTTTTCTTAGACATCTGGAAGCCTTATTCCATTCTTTAACCAGAAGATATTTAATCCTGGCAAGTGTAAGTACTTATCATCCACTCCAGTTTTTATATGAACTGTTTTGCGATGTGCCTAACATTACTTAAGCCCCTACACCAGCTGGACTATTATACTCATCCTCTTTCAGAATTCTGTAATACTGCTGATGTTAACGCAAGCTAAAAATAAGCTGCAAAATCTATCTAAAAAACAATGATAACCTAAAACGTATGTGTTGGCAGAAGGATCTATCCCTTAGTTGGCCTACAATTGAAGAAAAAAATCACTAAGCTGTATCAGCCACCATGTTAATTTGAGGTGGACAAGGTGACACTTTACTGTTTTACTTCTATCTGAATTGTCTCTAGAGCTCAATTCTCTTTCTACAAAGGCATTAGTAAAGGCTAAAGCATCCCTTCAGGTGGCTTTTTCTTGAGGTTTATGAAAGATTTGTCAGTACTAAAGGAAAAGTGTTGTTTCTTGCTAAAATAGACATGATTTTCATTCAGGGCAAGACTTAACATTTATTCTTAGACCTAAGGGTCTTTACATTAATGAGCAAACATCTGAAACTTCCCTCTTTTGTCTCAAATTTGTTACAATATACAGAGACCTTCAGAGGAATCCCGTAAGCAGTACAGATTCTAGAAAAGAGGACAGATACGTCCTGTTTCAGAGATGCTTAAAACTTGCTGGCATACTTGGTAACAGAATCTAAAGCTGATCCTGCATTTATTTTTTGTTTCTTTATTTTTAGATACAGACTTTATTAAATATAAAATATATCATAAATACATAAATATATAATATAATAATTATATATAAAAATATATTAAAATATATTAAAAATAAAATATATTAAAATATATTAAAATTAAATAATTAAAATATTAAAATTAAAATATATTAAAATATAATAATAATATATAAAATATTTTATAAAATATATTATTTTATAAAAAAACTAGTCAGCAGTGTTATTGTAATAGTAGACTCTTACTACCTAGCAGACACACAGCATGAAATTATCATACTTTTATAATTTTACTTTCAAAGAACTTGTGGCGTTCATCTAGGGATATGTTTGCAGCTTCAGTTCAAGCAAAGTTGATGCTTAATCTACCTCACTTTTGTTTGATCTTTCATATGTGCCAGAAATCTTTTATAGGTGCTGCCTAATTTTTTTTTTCCATTTTAAAATACACTACAACTCACATTTAACAATTTCCAAATCTGCTCTTCCTTCTTTTTTTCTGTTCCATTTGTCATGTTATGTCAAGAGTACATTACTGATAATCACTAAACAAACACTAAAGAAAAAGATCATACTGAGGCTGTCGTTGCCAAGCAGTGTGGTAAATCCAGTTCACAGTAGTTAAGTTTGTCATCCAAAGTCATCAATTAGTGTAAAAAATGTCACTTAAAAGGCATTTTTGCTCTAGAGATACTAATCCTATTCCTAGGTTTTTGCCTCTGGTTTTGAATGCAGGTGACACAGAGCGAGTGAAAAGCATGTCGCTCTCTGCCTGTATTGTTAGCCTTGCCTCTGAGTGCTGGTGAATCTCTCAGAAAACAGGAGAATGAAGATCTGTGTTGAAGACTCTGAGTGTCAAAATGTTGAGATAGTTTTTAGTAACTCTGGACAATTTCTCTTGGCTTCACTTTCACATTTTGCAGACATTCTCTAATGCACTTGTTCTGCCAGTTCTATAACTATTTAGTATTTCAGTTTATATCAGTATACCAAAGTGATATTTATCCCCTCATTATATATGTGAAGTGACATGCTTTATTTCCTTATCAGGGGAAACAGTATGACTTCTGAAACTGTCCCTTTGGTGATGACAAAAATATATAGGTCTCACTGCATCAGTGAAAAATGATTCTGCGTATGCTTTCAAATGTGCAAAACTTCTTGAAATTTTTGTGTGTAAACTATTTGTTTTCACAGTCCAGTTTGTTTTTATTTCAGGTAAATCTTTTTTTTTAGTGATAATTTTTTCTCATACTACTGATTATTTCAAGCCAATGTTGCATTCCAAGGATGAAAAGTTCTGTGTTTTCTCAACTGAGAATACTAAACAGTGACGGGCTGTCTAAATACCATTCACAGAATGGGAAGTTCTGATATTAAAGTTTTACCTCATTGCCTGTTGTTATCTGTATTATTCAAAAGTGTATTGCAAGGTACAGCTTCAGGAATATTTTTCTGCCCAAGGACGTCCATTCACCTTCATCAGAATTGTGTACATTCAGTTTTCTTATTGCAGTGATGGACTTTCAGTGTTCAGATCATTTGTAATGAAGGAATGTTGCTGACTGGGAATAGTTACACTTCCTCTGTTAATAGGTTTTATAGTTTGGACATTAAGCTTTTTATCTGTACTACAGTTATTAGGTGATGCAAACTCATTAATTCCTTAAATATATGTTTATGGAGAGGCAGTGATTTTAAAAATAGTTTTAGAGTAGCTTTTCTATATAGAGAAATGTTGAAGCAGCTATTAATAGGAGATGTTCTAGTTTGCAATTTCAAGAGTGAACCATCCGTTGCTAAATACTTGCAGTTTCTTAGTAATTAATTATTATTAATATTTTCTCAGTTCTGTTGTTCCTGGCACCTGACAAGATAGCTTATAGCTGAAGAGAAAATATTTTATCCATTTGGCTAAATGAAAGTTCTACTTAACAGGTTTACTTATGGTGTCTGGCATGGTAATAGACCTACTTGCATGTAGTCAATGTAAGGTTATATATGTCAGTCTCATAAAATATGTCTTTGGGGGTGAAAAGGGAAGATAGGGCAGAAATGCATCTTCTACATGTATGCGCAGAGGTTCCTTGCACAGAGTGGGAACAGTCTGGCAGGGTTTATATGATTCACGTCAGTGAATATGTAGTTTGCTTAGAAACTTTCCATGCTAAAAGGTGAGCAAAGCATTTATTTATTTATTTATTACTGTTCCTAAGGTAAATGTAATTTACCTTATCCCTGTTTAGCCCATCACCGTTTAGTATTTTCAGTTGAGAAATGTTCCTAAGGTAAAAGGTAATCTTTGAACCAGTTTTCTTAGCCATAATTATAGTGCTTTTACATGGCAATTGTTCATGTCTATAAAATATCTCACCACAATTTGGCAGAATATAAAAATAGCTGTAGAAACCTATTTATTTCAGAAAAGTTGAATTTTAATGAGTTTATCTTGTTTCTGCTTTCCTATTTTTGATGAAAAAAATATTAACCCTACCAAAATGCAATTATTACCAACATTTTTGTAACAGTTCCCTTATGAAAGTGTAATTTTTTGTTTCATGTTTCTTTGAATTGATATTTTCTGTTAAGAGGCCATCCTTGTGGCCTTTTCAGTTAGTGGTTTGCCTGGGACTGGAAAACCACTAGACCTTCAGCATTCAGGATAAGCCAACTTATTTTGCAGCAATATTAATTATATTGATTACATTATTTGGTGTGTTTGTATCCTTTGCTCATCATGTTTTGTAAGGCAAGATCCCCTTGCCTGTTGGACTAAAGTCAAATGAGCAAACACTGTAGTGGTGCTTATGTTCTACACAAGTCTTTATGGCATGTTGTATCTAGGGACTTTATAAACTGTTTTGAACCAGAAGTAAAGCTTCTCTAATATTACCTTTATTTCCACAAATGTAATTGATAGTTTGAAAACGTCATATGTAGCATTAAATGGCATCTTAAGTTTTCTAGAGTAATCTTTTTAAACTTCCTTCCATGTGTTTCATTTTCCACAAAAAAAAATGTGTGAGCTACTCATATTGGACTGTCCTTTTCATTGCATGACTCTTTGCTGTGCAATTGGAGAAGAAGGGAGGATAACTGAAGGAATGTTTCAGAGCTACACACAAATCTGAGCTTACTCTAGTATAGATTTAAGAATCTCTCAGAATGAATTCCCGAACTGTTTGCTTTGAGAAGATCAAACAAATCTACCATAGTCCTGGCTTTGTCTGCAGTTTGCAGTGCAGTACTTAATGACAGCTGATGTGGAGGAGCAGCATACAGTCTTCCTTTTTGAAAGACTTCCAATGGACAAGGAGACTTAACTGTTTATATGGATACATGCTGAAGGAAATCACTAATAATGGTAGTTTTTTGTTATTTATTGCTCGCTATTGAAGATTTTAAATGAACTTTTCCTGTTCCGAGAGTAAGTTTGCTTCAATGGAAATGTATCGGTTTGCGTTAATTGCCAGTAGGTTATAGCACAGCTTGTTTTTCCCTAGGCATCAGTCTGTATCCTGCCGAGAGAGGCTTCTGTGGCTCTTCCTGGTGGTGCAACTGTGCCATTTCTCATATGACAAGCAGTGTTGGTCCTCCTTGTTCCTCACCTCAGTGCCTGTTTTGTGCCTATTCTGGAGGTTAATCTCATGATCCTGTCACATTCAGACCTCTCAGAGCCAAGCTTTCAAACTTTCTTTTTCTAACACATCCCTTCCTCTTTAATTCCTGGTCTTTCACTGCTTCTGTCTGTTTTCACTGTCAGCGCCTTTGACCTTGGTGTTCATTCCGCACCCTCATGGTAAGTGCAATAACCAGAAGAAACTCTACTTACAGAACTAGGTGCTTGCTATCACTTGTAAGATCTACCTCACTCCCCATTTGTAAGCCTGGTAATACAGAAAATTTAAGTATGATTTTAAAGATAGTCTCAAAAATTACTCAGTTGCACTTCTAACTCCAGAAGTAACTCAACTTTTGTAGAACCAAAAGAAGAATGATTTGAGCTCACTGAAGACTGGTGGGAACCTTATAGTATTCATTTTTATTTCCTTAAGTAATTTACTATTACAGTATCTTCCTGTGCACAATAGTACTACTACAAATTTTCATGTTAGCTGTATATCAACATAAGCTTATTAGGAAGTCTTTATTTCCACGTGTGTTTCAGTATAAAAATGATTACAACAGAATGAACTCTTACTTTTGACAAGTACGAAAGAAGAGTCCCTTTGCTAGTTTCATTGCTCACATTAACTAATACTCACATTACTTAAGATACTGGTTAAGGAAAAGAAAGCCCTTATAGCTCCTTTGAATATATGATTAAGATACATAAGCAAACAGACTGATCATAATGACACTTAAATAAATGAGTATGTTGAATGGAGTGAATCTCTTGTGTGAGGAGAGGCTGAGGGAGCTGGGACCGTTCAATCTGGAGAAGAGGAGGCTCAGAGAGGATCTCATCAAAGGCTATAAATACCTGAAGGGAGGTGCAAAGAGGATGGAGCCAGGCTCTGTTCAGTGGTGCCCGGTGCTAGGAGAAGAGGCCATGGGCACAAACTAGAACACAGGGACACTGGCTTTCTCTGAACACCAGGCAGCACTTCTTTATGTGTGGGTGATGGAGCACTGCCACAGAGGCTGTGGATCTCCCTCTGTGGAGATCTTCAAAAGCTGCCTGGACAGCCTGCTCTGGGTGGCCCTGCTTGAGCAGGGGATCGGACAGGGTGACCTTACAATCTTAACCATTCTGTGATTCTGTGAATATGCTCTCAATTATATAAAATATTGAGCATGCTGTTACAAAATCTGGTACATAGGCAGATATACAGTTCTACATTCCTATTGTCGGTGCAATTAATTGTTGACAGAACTACCAACACTTGGGTATTTGATTCTGTATAAAACAGATGTTATCTGACTGATTGTGCTTGCTCGTTCATTTTGTTGTTAGAGCCAAAAGATGGAGATAAACAGATCTTTATTCCAGACTATATAATCGGAATGTGATTGAAGATTGGTGACAAAGTAGATTACTGTGACCCACCCTTCATTCTTGATGGCTTTGATGAAAATTTTGTGCAAGCTACAGCTATTTTGCTAAAATTGAATAGAAAAGTCAGGCATGAAGCAAAAACATCTGTTTAATTTGAAGACTGACTTATTTTTGTGGTTAGTACTTAGAGGAAGAATGTCTGTAGGTACTTAAGTGTGCATAGGTCAGTGTAAATGAGAGTCTTTGAAAAATAAGAATATCAAGAATGTCTGTTTACTATAGGTATTTTTAATACAGCCATATTCATATGACCTATTTATTGATGCTATTTTCAGACATTTTAAGAACTGCAGGGACAACCACTGGTGATTTGTTTTACCTTCTGCCTGATAGTGGAGGGCATTTTTAACCAATAATTCCTGAATCAAAGAAGTAATGGCAGGTTGGTAAGGAGAGCTTATTTCAGAAAGACATCAAATACTGCTTCAAAGGCTTAGAATGAGGACTGTATTGGACTTTTGATAAGCTGCTAGTTACTTCATAGTTCAACAGGCTCATTTTTTGTTTGAATTTGTCTAACATCAACTCCCAGACATTGTATCTTACTGGTTATCAAATAATTATATTTTATATTTAGAAAGTAAATTAACGTCAGTTGTATAGTTACTAGACACACTTCATCTGTCCTCAGGCGGCTCAGCATTGTCTTATGAAAGGTAGATAAAGATATTATCCACAAATCACAATTCTGTAGTTTGTATGTTGTGACCTTAAATATTCAATCACATTTGTGTGGTTGCTGTTTAAGAACAGCTGTTTGCGACCAATTCAATTTCTGTTAAGTGAGATAGATTACAGAAACAGCTGGCTATCACATTATTAGAGATTAAATCTTAAAGACACTGCAATTAAAATAATTGTCTCTTTTTCTTTTCTTTTTTTTTTTTCTGGTTACTGAAATGCTACAGGGGCTATAGAGATTAGTCTTGTCCAAAATGACTCTATATTCAGAAATGACTAACTTCTGTAAATGGCAAAAGAAAAATATGCATCTTCAGTAAAGCTTTTTAAGTCATTTCTTTTTTTTTCTTCTTCTTTGTTTGCCATTCCAGTGAGGTGATTTGACACCACTGGGTGTACCTTTAAAGGTCTGTGGGGTGGGCAGGCATAGAGCTATTGAGAACCACTTTTCAGTGGATTTTAGCTGTGCTCTCTATTGCCACTAAAGTTAGTGGATTGCAGTACAGAATTTGGATTATGCCAAGTGTTGGTTAACCTTATTTTTTGCCATCAAGTTGATAATTGATGGCAGACCTCAGAGACTTCCACAGAGATGACTATGTAGTGCAGAAACTTAAACTTACATAATAATGTAACCAACAGGCTTTTGTGCTACTCCTAGGGGTTGAGTTATTCCCCCAGAAATAAACGTGAAGAGATTATGTATCTTACTTCCTAGGTATTCTTTGGGAAAGTTAGGTTGCTTGCTTTTCTAATTTAACTGAGAATATTAGGCACACACCTCTTCATGTGAATTAAGCCTGCTTTCTTTCCTGGGTTCGACTATTTTTGTTTGCTCTATGAGCCTTGCCTTCACTGTTACCTCTTGTTTTATTTGTTGATAAAATTCTGTCCAGCCTGCAGTCAGGTAAGGAGAAAGAGAAGGTGCAGGAGAGTGTTTTCTCCCTGCTTCCAGATAGTGAATAAATGATCCGATTGTTCCCTGGAGAGCAAAGCAGCATGGCCTGCCAGAGAGCTTAACGTTGCCTGCAGGACCTCAGGAGCACCACCAGATGGGCTGGGAACCTACCCAAGCCCTGGCTCCTGTGCACCTGCTACTACACACCAGCCTGCCTGCTGCACGGTTTGCTCCATCAAAGGCATCTGAGGAACGAATTCTGAGGCTGGTCTCTAAAGCAAGCCAGCATGTGAGCATATTTCTAACAGGCTAACTAGGCCCTCGGGTCTTATGGCCATGCTTAGTGCTTTCTGGAACAATAAGAAAGAGATAAACCATCCGTAGAGGTGAAAACTTCCGCTTCTGCAGTCTGATGGGGAGGCTGTTAACAAATTCAGTATAGCAGACCCTCTTCAGTCACAAATCATGCCGAAAAGTGCAAAAATGACATGATTTCCTTCCATTCTGAATTCTGTTATAGGGATCTTACTAGCTAGGGCTGTAAGAGAAGGATGGGGGGAGTAAAAAGGACACAAAAATGAATCTTGCCTGTAAAAGAGATGGCAAGGGAATTCTTAAAAACCATCATATGATTTTTCAGATGCAAAATGTCAGGCTTCATTGTGGCTATGTTATCAGAAATACTTCAGCAGAGCTCTAGCATGACCGTTTAGATTAGACAATATTTGTTTATAACTCTGAACCAGGGCAGAAATATGTGATCAATATTTAGCTAGTGGAAGTGTAATTCCTCACATGGTGCAAGTAAAATGACAAGTTATGAAAGATATTTTACTACCTGAAACTATTTTTCCTTGACACCTTAAAAAATCAATCTTCTCTGAAGGCCCTTCTCTCTTGACGTGACCTTCAGCTGCACATGGGTTATCGAATGGCTTTTGTTAAGATAGTGCTATTGGCATGTACAGTAATGAATACGCAGAGAACAGTGAGATATGTACCTCCCCCAGAACAAAGCCATGGATGGTGGTGGTGGAGTAGAGAAAAAAAAAAAACACACTAATTTTTGAAGATGGTGTGTCTAAGTAGACAAAACAACAACTGAAATAGCAGTCTAATGATGAAACAGCCAAAACGTGAGAAAGTGCAGTCAAAAAGAGTAGAGGCAGTACTTAATGATGGAGTAAATGGGATATAAATGCATGTTGCAAGAGTCACAATAAGGTTGTATATGTATGCAGTGGTAGAGCTGTTCTTAACGATTCTGCTGCTGTTTCTGCAGATAGGGAACAATTTTGCTCCAGTTAGACCTAAATTAGGTAGATACCAAAAACTGTGTTGAAAACTGTGGATATGTGCTGTAATTATCCAAGGATAGTCATGTTTAATAATAATTGAAATAAACTATGTAAAATATTTGGAGTGCTCTTACGTGAGAAGCCACACAACATATGGCAGTCATCACCAAAGCGTGCTTGACTGGCCGTAGGAGGAATGTGAAGGACACATTTTTTTGTCCTAAGATTTTGTATTTTTTCATGTATAGTAACTCCTTTGGTTTTTTTTTTTTTTTTTTTTTTTTTTTTTTTTTTTTTTTTTACGGGACTTAGAGCCAGAAGATCAAATGTAGAGTGAGAAGTCTTAGAGGGGAAAGGGTACAGGTACATCATTTGCTATGAGATGTTCCAAGTGCGTTGGTAGCACCAACATAGGTAAGCTGACATACAGCATGTCTGTGCTGTGGTTTATAGTAGAGAAACCTCGGGGTTACTATAGTCCACAAATGATAGAGCTTCATGTTACAGCACAGAAAAAAATTTCATGAGCATGCCATTACCTGCTCTGGCCAAGCACACCATAAGTCTGTTTAGTGTCTTTTCCATTGTGCTGCGCTACATAGTAGCATGGAGAGGCATACTGTAGGCTATTAGAAAGTTAGACCTACCAGGATCCTCAAAGGAGTGTGGGTATCCATCTAATAAACTAGATTGTGCTAGCTGTTTATTGCTTCAATAGTACTGCATTTATTGTATTGAGATGTCTGCTTGCTGGTACGTTTTATTTTTAAGCTAATAAGAGATACAATATTTTCCAGAATACAGATTTGCCTTTGAAAATAAACAGATAATTGATGGTATTTGTATCAAGATTGAGGTTAAGTATAATGGGACTTTATGACTTCTTTCTTCCCATTAGTCTACCTCCTCCAATACCCCCAGTAGATTTACAGTCATTCACTGTTTTCCCAGCACACCCAGTCTCCAGTCCCTGTAATCCTGCTTCAAATGCTGACCTGCTTTGGCCTCACTTCCTCTCCAGGCAGGTGCCTGGCTCCTACTGAGATGTTGCATGTGATAGACTGTGTGTGCTGGCCCTCATGGGGAGCTCAGCAATGATGTCTTGTCTCTGTGAGCAGCGTTCCCATCTGGTTTTCTGTTCCTGAATAAGATGAAGCTCAGCTATGAACCTGTGCATCTTTGCAAGACAAAAGAAAACAAAAATCTTATTACAAAATTTCCATCTTACCTTATATAGAGATACTTGTTTAAAAGAGATTATGTCACTGCTGTTTAACACATCAATTTTTCTGCAGGGGATATAGGTACAAGGGTCTTAAGAGAAGCTGTTTTTGCTTATTTGGTAGTCTTTGTTGACACATGGAAGATCCAGCTTGAAAATCGGAACCATATCCCATGGAAATAAAAATTATTCTGAAACAAGTACTGAAGCAAGAGAGACAGCACTACAGTTAACCTAAAAATCTGGGTATGTCTTCTCTTGTTGTCTTCACCTGCTTAACAGACTGCATTTATAGTAATTTTCATTTGTAACGGTTACTTTTGAAACATGCTTTTTATCTATTACTTTGCTTTTAGACGTAAGTCTTGTCTCCACCATACAAAACTTTAATTCTCTTTTTCTGCAACTATTGACAAGATTGGAAGTTGTTCATACTTGAGTGAGGTGTTTATCCATGACTTCAAGGTTTTCTTGCAAACCTGAAATGACCATACTATAGAATATGCTTATTTTAATTGAAGGATTGTTCAAAATTGTTGCTGAAAATACCTTTTGTCTCTGGCAAGCCTCAGTGAAAAGGAAAGCTGTGAAAGCAAGCGACCCTATCTTCTTTCAAATCAACCTGGTAATCACTTGGTACTGCAAGACATGATACTGTTCATTTCAGACAACTCTCATTAGATAGTTCTGAGTTTCAGAGGGTTTTCTTGAGTACTTTGAAGGCTTTGAAGGTTTTTCACATTTCAACTAGATAAAATGTCAGACATGAATATTTTTTACAGATTGGCTGAAAAAAAAAGTAGATTAGTTTTAAAGCATTTTGTTTTCAAACTTTAGTTTTTAACTACAGATAAACTGAAATAGCTAAAACTGTTTTCAAATTAAAATAAACCTTTTGATTAAACTGTTTATACAGAACGTTTAAACAGAACTGTTTGTTACCTTTCTCTTGAAGTCTAAAGATTTATCATAATAGAACAGAGGATTCTCAAGAATAGTTTTAGTTTAGACTGTTGTATTCTATATTAGAATAGTTCATGCAGAAATTTTCTGATGTTGGGTAATACTAAGCAAGTAAGTACTTATTCCTGGGCTTCTAGGCAAGGAATAAAGGATAGTTGAGCTCTTAAACACAGTACAACTAAAACTATTGTTTCAGTTCCCTGTGGTAGTTCTTACAATTTCTTACAGCAAGTGAAGAGATCATGTAAAAATAAAAATAAAAATGCAAAATACTTCTAAAAAAATAAGCTTCCAGTCATTGTCACTCAGCAGTCTTTGAACAACTACAGATAATTTAACAATATGAACACAAAAGTAAATTCTATCAATCTTTTCACTGTAGCATTTAGTAACCATAGTAATGATCAGACAATAAATTCCCTCAGCATCACAATAAGCTTTGCTGGCAGATCCTTGGTGGTAGATGTTGACAGATACTGTTCAAACACACTGAAGGTAAACAGGGAGCTGTTGAAGGTCAGTTGTTTTGTAACATATAAAATCATCAAGTCACCAGGTTTTGTGGTATGACTCAGGTTGTATGACAGTGATTTCAGAGAAGCCTTTTCAATCTTCTCAAGACATATCTCTGGAACCAAAGCACAAGCCATGTGGATACAGAAGCAGCATATGCCCAAAAGGGGGGCAGCAAGTTGCTATAGTGAATGTAAATGTTGAAATGTTTATCTACCACTAAGCTGCTTTCATTTTTATTTTTTATTTTTTTGCACAGTGGTATTACTAACATCTTTCCATAAACAATTCCAGCACAATTGTTCCTTGTCTTTTTCCTAAATCAGACATTAAGGGCTCTATATTGTATGTTTTTTCAATCATTCTTTACTTTTTTATATCTGGATGAACCGTTGGCATATTTTTTCTTTCACTGATGGGCTGTGTGGTTACCAGTGTAGTTTATGATGCAGATCTTTAGTCCTGGTAGAAGAGAACGTGGAACAACTCTCAGCATATAGCTGGATCTGTGCTCCCTGGTTCCTGGCAACAACAGAAGAACAAAACTGCTGAACTTATGTCTGTCACTCATGACCCAAAGGAGATTAAAAGTACTACCAGTTCTTGTGCTAGCAGGAGAGAGTCTGGGTGATACAGAAGTTGTCATAGAAACTACATGTCAGAAAGAATCTCCGAGGAGATGAAATTTTTAACTTTTTTTCACAATAAAATTTAAATTTCTAAATAGGGTTCCTGTTTTGGCTTGGCCTTTGGAGCAACTCCTCTCTCTTCATTTTACTCTAGAGGGGAACTATAGCTTATTCATCTTCTGTAAGCATATTTCACCTTTGAATTGTGTATAGTCTGATGCATACTGGTTTCAGTGTTATTTGGTATCTTCCTAAACAAAAAGAAGAAAAATGTCTTCAGTAATGACTGGTGTCCACACATGCTGCCTTCTTACCTTTTCATCATCATTATTTCTGAATGACTGGGCTGTCTTAAAATTGTAACCCCAAAGAATCCAAATATTATCTACAGTTAGACTTTGCTTGTTTGGTTCCATTGTGATCCTGAAAGTTTTCTGGTTTTGAGGGGTTTGTCAGGTTAAAGGGAGTGTTTTACAGGCATCATATTGCACTACTTCTGAAGACACCGTCTATAATATAGTTATGGATGTTTTTGTTTGTCAGTTTTGTAATTGCTTTCTAAATTTTTCTTCATGTCAGCCTTGAGCAGCTACGATATCACATTAAGGTGAAATCTTGGAGAGGGAGAATATTGGAAGCAAGAATGAATTTTAGGAAAATTTTCACTGCCTTTTGAAATAATTTTTGTAAATGGGGTTATATCAGACTGACAGTCACTAGTGGAGCTCCACATGCTCCATTTTATGGCCAGTTCTCTTCAATGTTTTTATAAATTATCTGGATGCAAGACTTGGATGCATACTAAGCAAGCTTGCAGACAATACTAAATTAGGAGGGACTTTTGACTCTCCAAAGAGCATAGAGGCCTTGCAGAGAGATCTTGACAAGTTAGAGAGGTGGGCAATCACCAACTGCATGAAATTTAACAAGAGGAAATGCTGTATTCTGCACATGGGACGAGGCAATCCTGAATATACATGCGTAATGTGGGACAAGATGCTGTAGAGCAGCCCCACGGAACAGGATCTGGAAATTCTGATCGACAACAAGTTGAATATGAGTCAACAGTGTGCTTTGGCAGCCAAAAGGACCATTCTTATCCTGGGGTGCATCAGGCAAACCATTGCTAGCTGGTTGAGGGAAGGGATATTCCTGCTCTGTTATGTGCTGGTGAGGCCTCACCTTGATTACTGTGTGCTGTTTTTGGTACCACAAGGTAAGAAGGATATAAAACTATAAGAAAGTGTCTAAAGGAAGGCTTCTAAGGTGGTGAAGGGTCTATAGGAGATGTATGAAGAGCAGCTGAAGTCACTTGGTTTGTTCATCCTAGAGAAGAGGAGACTGAGGGGAGGCCTCATGGTGGCCTGCAGCGTCCTCACAAGGGTGTGTGGACAGACAGGACCTGATCTCTTCTCTCTGGTGACAGTGACAGGGGTCGAGTGAAAAGCATGGAGCTGTGTCGGGGTGATTCAGGTTATGCATTAAGAAAAGATTCTTCACTGAGAGGATGGTGGGGCACTGTAATAGGCTCCCCAGGGAGGTGATCATGGCACCAAGCCATTCAAGAAGCGTATGGACAGTACTCTCAGACATATCGTTTAATTTTTGGGTGGTCCTGTGTGGAGCCAGGAGTGAGACTCGATGATCCTTGTGGATCTCTTCGAACTTAGTGTATTCTATGATTCTATGAACTATAGTAGCAAAACAAAAGTAGCTAAAATTTTAATTCTATAGGTGTCATAGTATAAGGGAAAGCTGGAAAACATTCTCAATTTACTCTAAAATTGTGATATCTCCTATATTAATCCAAAGCATCAAAATATTCTGAGTTAGCCAACCTCTGCAGAACATCTTGTTAAAGGAACCTGTCTCATAAGCTTTTTGTTTCCTCTTGATCCCGACAAAGCTGAAAATGTGATGAGAACAGCTGCTGCTTTGTACTTAAGCTTTTCATTCATAGTCCCTAAGTACAAAGAAAGATGTAAACTAAAAAGGTAAGAGATTGAGGCTTCCCAAGAGATTTGTTTGAGCTTTGGGATTGGCTCATCCATTGATACAGATGTAGCTGAATTTGTCATTTGTGTCATCTGATATATTTAATATCTGTTATGAGGCCCTTAAATTAACACTTCGCATTTTTCATCTGAGTAGCTTTGTACATCAACATTCCTGCCTGTATTTGTAGTCCAATTTTGCATGGAGTTATTAGAACGTCACAGTCCAGCCTGAAAAATTTTGGGTTTTCTTTTTTTTTTATTTTATTTTTTTTCCAGAAGAAACTCATCTGCAGAATCTGTCACCCCTGCGTTTCACTCTTCCTAGATCTTATCTTCCTTTTTTAATCAAAATGATTTCTCTTTCAAACTTCCTTTCAGAACAAAGAGGCTAAAGTCTGTTTGAGTACTGAACAAGTTTTTTTTTCCATTTTCAAAACTTACTTTTCTTTTGAAACATTAGAAATATGGGTAAAACTTAGGATGAACTTGAAACAAATACAACCTTTTCCATTTCTCATACTTTTTATGAATTCCCTCATGGAATAGCTATTCATTTTTGGTAGCAAATTCAGGGTTTGTGGAAGTTTTTTTCAGGAAAGCAGGTCTGTTCTGTCCTTTCAGAGTTGGAGGAAGATAGAACTGATGGCTTATAGGAGTGTAGAGTATTTCAATTCTGTCAAAACCTTGAAATTGTAAAACATAGTTTAATTAGATTTAAAGATTTTTTAAAAAAGTTTCGTGTCATGAATTTCTGTCATGCCTAGAATTACTCCTTGATTATTTTTTTCATTGTAATTAGCTTCCTTCCTGGCCAACTTTGAAAAAATAAATGAGTCATATGAGTGTGTGTGGTGATGAGTCAGGTGAAGATCACTGTCTGGAACACTGGCCTAAAAGAACAAGAAGGATAGTGGTGATTTCAGAATGGGCATTAATGTGTTAGTGAGTGAGCAAAACTCACATCTTGTTTCACCTACCCCAAAAAAGAGCTGTTAGATACTAATGTATTTCTTGTTTTGATGTGACTTGGGCAGAATTTAGCTGAACATGTTAGTAGCAGTGTTCTCTTTATGCCTCTACTATTTCCTTTCTGATATTTCATTCTTTACAGACAAGTGAAAATTGAAACCCAAAACATTGCATGTTGCTGCAAATGATTGATTCGTCTGTCTTGACAGCCCAAAAGTGATCATTTGTCAAATTCTATCACTCAAAGTGCAAAAGCAGTTGAATTTGCAAGACACATACTAATATAGCTGCCATTTTGTATGGAGCTCAGGTCTCTTTGGATAATGCCTTTACTTTTGCTGTTGACTCCAAAATTCTGGTAAATTCTGTTTTTGTGCAGTAACTTGATGAAAAGTAAATATCTGAATATATACACATGAACATAAAAGTTCATTTAATTATAAGTGAACTTCAGTTACATCAGTATAGATCTCATCTAACGTATAACATGGTATTCTTTAACAAGCAAATAAGAATGTGGATGTACGCAAGTCGATGGGGCCGGATGGGATCCACCCGAGGGTACTGAAAGAACTGGCGGAGGAGCTGGCCAAGCCGCTTTCCATCATTTATCGGCAGTCCTGGCTATCAGCGGAGGTCCCAGTCGACTGGCAGCTAGCAAATGTGACACCCATCTACAAGAAGGGCCGGAGGGTAGACCCGGGGATCTATAGGCCTGTTAGTTTGACCTCAGTGCCAGGGAAGCTCATGGAGCAGATTGTCTTGAGTGTCATCACGCGGCACTTACAGGGCAACCAGGCGATCAGGCCCAGTCAGCATGGGTTTATGAAAGGCAGGTCCTGCTTGACGAACCTGATCTCCTTCTATGACAAAGTGACACGCTTAGTGGATGAGGGAAAGGCTGTGGATGTGGTCTACCTTGATTTCAGTAAGGCTTTTGACACCGTTTCCCACAGCATTCTCCTTGAGAAACTGGCTGCTCATGGCTTGGACTGGCGTATGCTTCGTTGGGTTAAAAACTGGCTGGGTAGCCAGGCCCAAAGAGTTGTGTTGAATGGAGTCAAATCCAGTTGGAGGCCGGTCACTAGTGGCGTCCCCCAGGGCTCAGTACTGGGGCCAGTCCTCTTTAATATCATTATTGATGAGCTGGATGAGGGGATCGAGTGCACCCTCAGTAAGTTTGCAGATGACACCAAGTTAGGTGCATGTGTCCATCTGCTCGAGGGTAGGAAGGCCCTGCAGGAGGATCTGGATAGGCTGGATCAATGGGCTGAGGCTAACTGTATGAAGTTCAACAAGGCCAAGTGCCGGGTCCTGCACCTGGGGCGCAACAACCCCAAGCAGAGCTACAGGCTGAGAGATGAGTGGTTGGAAAGCTGCCTGGCAGAGAAGGGCCTGGGAGTATTGCTTGATAGTCGGCTGAATGTGAGCCAGCAGCGTGCTCTGGTGGCCAAGAAGGCCGACAGCATCCTGGCTTGTATAAGAAGCAGTGTGGCCATCAGGTCTAGGGAAGTGATTGTCCCCCTGTACTCAGCTCTGGTGAGGCCTCACCTTGAGTACTGTGTTCAGTTTTGGGCCCCTCGCTACAAGAAGGACATGGAGGTGCTCGAGAGAGTCCAGAGAAGGGTGATGAAGCTGGTGAGGGGTCTGGAGAACAAGTCTTACGAGGAGCAGCTGAGGGAGCTGGGATTGTTCAGCCTGGAGAAGAGGAGGCTCAGGGGCGACCTTATCACTCTCTATTGGTACATTAAAGGAGGCTGTAGCGAGGTGGGGGTTGGTCTATCCTCCCACGTGCTTGGTGACAGGACGAGGGGGAATGGGCTAAAGTTGCACCAGGGGAGGTTTAGGTTGGATATTAGGAAAAATTTCTTTACTGAAAGGGTTGTTAGGCATTGGAGTGGGCTGCCCAGGGAAGTGGCTGAGTCACCATCCCTGGAGGTCTTTAAGAGACGTTTAGATGTTGAGCTTAGTGATATGGTTTAGTGGAGGACTTGTTAGTGTTAGGTCAGAGGTTGGACTCGGTGATCTTGGAGGTCTCTTCCAACCTAGATGATTCTGTGATTCTGAGATAGATTTCTGTTGTTTTTTTCAGTCCTATGAAGGAGACAGTTTCTGAAATTACTGTTTATAAGAACAGATAGCTTGTCTCCTATATTCATACAAGGCCTGTAATCAATTCACATACATAGAGTTTCACTATGCAGTAGTTATTTTTTTCACTGAAGATTGATTTTTATAAATATAATGAATATTTTCCTCTTGCTCAAAGTATTATCAGGAGAGCATTAAGTATAAATTCTTTCTATTAAAAAGACAAAACACAACAAAAATTTAAAGAGAGGTATCTTTTTGAATGTTGACAATTTCAATATGAAAAGATTTTATACCTGTGTATATTTTGATATGTAGAAGTACTTTTTACTTTTACTTGTTTAAGAGAGGTACAGAACCTTCATGCTTGGAGATGTCCAAAACTTGCCTGAACAAGGCACTGAGCAACCTGGTTTAAGGTTGAAGTTGGATCCAACATTGTATTTGTCCCTCCTTTGAGAGAGGGTTATATCAGACCTCTAGAATCTCTCTTTCAATCTACATCTTTTCATGACTGTTAAAAAAAAAAAAAAAAAAGTTACAAAAAGCCTGAAAGGTTACCATGTGTTTACATGCAAAGGAATTTTGATTCTATAGTACTTTTTTGAGTAATAAACAAATTCCTTGGTTGCAAATCCACTGCAGAGGGAACAAAATATTACATTCTGAAATCAGTTATTTTGTGACAGATTTCTAAGAAAATAAATCTTACCATTTACTTAGTGAGCTTAATCTCTGTTACAAATTTGATTCTCGAAATTAAATCATGACTGATTTCCATCTATGGTGCCATTCAAGATACCATGTAATAGTCTGTGTTGTACTGTCTCCATGCTTGACTTACCCCTTCTTCTATTAGATAATAGTGTACCAGTGATAAAACTCTGAAAAAAATGTAATTTTGCACTGGAGAATAATTGTAATTTTTACCACAATAAAAATGTTTATCATAGAGACTAAGTGACCTCACATACTATATAGAAAGATAAAATGCAATGACATTATTTTCTGATATTTTTGTGGTTAGAACAAACATATAGTACGGTCCCAGAGTATAACTGGGAGCTCTGTATTGCAGTGACTTCAAAAGACGTAGTCTCAGTTGGTTCTGGACAGGTGGTAGGAGACATGCGACATGATTTTATTCTTTAAAAGCTATAGTGGAGCAAGAAAGTACCTTGATAGAGTCAGCTTAAAGAAAGTGAGGGAGATGGGTGACTGGGGAAAAACACCTTTGTTGAAACGTTTCGTGAAGAAAGCACAGTGTAGGAAATTGTCATCTGAGTATATAGTGGTGTAGACAGCCCATGTGTACTGTGGGTCTGGATCCTGGAGAACAAGGCAGACTTATTTATCTACTTCAGATGACACAGAAGTAGATAAATAAACCTATGATGCAAGGAAGTTAAGTCTCTTGAGAGATGGGAGGCACAGAGGCAGAGATCCTGTAGAAGGTGATCTTTAGTTGACCCTGCTGGAGGCTGCTGTGATGACAAAGGAAGATGGCAGATATACTAGATGCATTATGTTAAAGTGGACAACTGAGTTACAAGAAGCAGAAACTCATTTATTCTATGACTTGAGTTGGGGATATGAACTTACTTAAAATGTCAAAATTTCCAAGCTTGCTTGAACAGTCGGCAAAGGTCATCAGATAACTATGTACGCTTTCAACCGTGATGTCGTTAGCAGTGCCTCTGGAAAACTGATTCCAGCACATAGGAGGTGGACTGAAGAGGTAAAGGTGTTGTTATAAGGTGTATGGCAGTGCCAAAAGAAATCTGAATTGATTTGGATACTGTGTACCAGTAGTACCAGATAGGATAAAAAAGAAATGGCATTCCAGTAAAAAGGACAAAAGAATGGTATTGAAAAAAAGTTTCACTTAAGTGGGCTGTACGAAAAGACTTCGAAAACCACGTGTATAGTGGTTCTATACGGATTATGGAAATCTATGTTCTGAAATGAGGATTTCCTGTTTGTCACATTACGCATGCTATAGAATAGCCCGTGTGTTTCAGACAGAAAAAAAAAGTGGAGCCAAATGTGTCAATTACAAATGGCTAACTGCATCAGCACATGCTATTGAATCCCTGTTGGTGAAATTCTTGGCATAAGGAGAAAGGATAGAATATTAACATAAAAGGAAAGTACTAACCAGCCTAGCAGGCTGGTTGCAGGAACTGAGAAAGAACTTTGGGATAGACTATAGACTAAAATAATAGACAATTTGATTGCCCATGTATAAACAGGGTGAATATGACGATGTGGAATGAGATGGAGAGAGAACTGTTGTATGCTGTAAATGACTGAAGGAACTATTCAAAGAGCTCACAAAAGAATGCTCTTGCTTTAATACTGAACAGCTTCGTATAAATTTAAGATGTAACAGTTGAAGAATCACTTTGAAGTGATACCAAATTGCTTTTGACAAATTCCCTTAACAAATGCTTGTAATTAAACAGAACTAAATTGGAATTCACGGGAAAAGCTTCTTACAGATTAATAACTAGTTACAAGATAGCAACTGAAGGTGAAGAACAATGGGTATTTTTTCATAGCAGAAAGAAACAGACAGTCCTTCAAGCCTTCTGTCCCAGGATGTGGACATGATCATGTACTCTACAATGGAACTGGGAAGTTTAGTAGGACAGTACTGTGTATTATTTCTGATTGGATGAGAAGTAGAGTATGTGTAATACTTTCAGATGCAAATAGGTTGAGAAATAAAGGGAATCTTTTTTCTCTGACTGCCTAATACCATTGCAGATATCATTCTTATGTAGCATAAGTGAGTTCAAAAATGCTAAGATGTGTCAGAAAATTCCATATTTGAATATTAAACACAAAGGTCCGTATACACAAACACGGATGTTTCTGACTCAGTTCTGAATGAAGTGCCAAATTGCAGATAGCTGGGACAATAAGTAAAAAGTCTTGTTTGTATTTTATATGCTTTTCCGTATGTTCTACAGATTGTTCAATAAGGTTTACCATTATGGAATTGTGTTTGCCAGTACTAATCCCAACAGTGCACATAAAGCAATTTTGATAGACAATTCTTAGAAGCACATGAAGTATGTTCAAAATGTTAACGCTGGTGTTATTACTGATGTGTCCTTAGCTATCAGTTATCTACAGTAATTTCAAGATGTCATTAATCTAAATTAAATTACAATGCAATATATGGTATCCTTTCTGTAAATCACTTGCTTCTGAGCCAAAACAAGCGAGCTCTGCATTCTTCTAGGGAAAGTACATTTTTAGTGAGATATAGAACCATGACCGTAATCATTTGATGTTATTAAAATGACCATTGTTAAAGACACAAATTTAGATTTAAAGCAAATCTGGAAACAAGCCATTGCTTTTCATTGAAGCCACTCTAAATTAACCAAAATCTTTGTTTTTAAAGAGAGAGTTTTTGGATCAAATGAGTCAAATTTGACTGCTGTTGTTGCTGTCTGTGGTTAACATCACTGTCACATAAGTTCCAAAATCTTCTCCTTTCAGAGTCAATCAATTTTAAAGTGTGATAGTTGAATTTGGACAGTGAAATGAATGAGGTTTCCATATACCCATGCTTGTTTAGACTTCCTCCAAGTCTTGTGGAGAATTTTCTAAAGTCTAAAAAGACTTTAGAAGTATAACTAGTGATGCAGTGGGAATTATGTGTATATGTTGGGGCTGTGGAACCAAACACCTATGTGTTTTTTTTTTTTCCCTCTTCAGCTCAGCATAATGATAGATTCAGGATATGTTGGGCTGCAACCCTGGTAAACAGTCATGTAGATTTCCTATGAAGAAGAAGGAAGTCAGATCATCTCAAGAAGAGTCTTCTCTTATCACTAGTTACATAAAATGGCATTGTTTTCAAGATGGACCAGTTTTCAAAACAGAAGTAGTATAAACGAGAAAAAAAAAGTAGGAAAACAGAACAGAAAAGAGAAGTAGTATGTGACTCTGACTTGGATATGCAGTTTGGCTACATGGAAAGTCAGAAGAGAAAAAGGTCAACAGGGAGGTCTGTTCATACAAAGGCTACTGAGGGTTGCTTTGAGTCTGGGTCTGTCACATCTCTCATGCTTTTTCTCTGATTCTTACACTTCACAAAATCTCAGAATGGTTAAGGTTGGAAGGAACAGGTGGATGTCATCTGCTCCGACCCCCCTGCTCAAGCAAGGCTATCTAGAGCAGGTAGCCCAGGACCATGTCCAGGTGGCTTTTGAAGATCTTCTTGGAGAGAGACTACACAACCTCTCTGGGCAACCTGTGCCAGTGCTCCACACTTGCACATAAAGTAGTGCTTCCTGATGTTCAGAGGGAGCCTCCTGTGTGCCAGTTTGTGCCCATGGCCTCTGGCACCATCCTCTTTGCACCTTCCCTTCAGGTATCCATACACATTGATAAGATCCCCCCTGAGCTTCCTCTTCTCCAGACTGAACAGTCCCAGCCTGTCGTCATAGGAGAGGTGCTCCAGTCCCTTGGTCATCTTGGTAGCCTTCAGTTCAAATCTCTTCCAATATGTCTAGGTCTCTCTTGTACGGAGGAGCCCAAAACTAGACCCAGTACTCCAGGTACGACCTCACCAGTGCTGAGTAGAGTAGAAGGATCACCTCTCTTGACCTGCTGGCAATGCTTTGCTTCACGCAGCCAAGAATACTGTTAGCCTTCTTAGCAGCAAGGGCACGTTGCTGACATGTTAAACTTGGTGTCTACCAGGACTCCTAGGTAGACACCTGCTTTCCAGTTGGGTTTCCCCGAGCATGTACTGGTACCTGAGGTTGGTCCTCCCCAGGTGAAGACCTTTGCACTTCTCCGTGTTGAACTTCATGAGGTTCTTGTCAGCCTACTTCTTCAGCCTGTCAAGGTCCCTCTGAATGAATGTGCGTCCCATTGTGAGTCAGTCACTCCCCCCCCCCCAAGTTTCATCTCATATACAATACTTACCAGTATATATTTCAGGTTTGCAGCCATGGGCAGCTGGTGGTACCAGCTGAAAAGGGCTGAAGCAGATGCATGTAACAGGAGGAGGGCTAGGAAGTATATGTCTGAGATATTTCTTACTTTCTCTGAACGCAGATCAAACAGTCCATCTATCCTTTTGTCCTTCACCCTCTTCTTCTGACCTGATAACTAAGAGCATAATCATTGTACAGTTTGGGGGCAATATGCTTGCATGGTTATTGTCCTTAAATTTGACTCCCCTATGATGTAAATTATAACTTTTTGAATAATTTATATTCAAACTGATATGTAATGCTAGTGTCCTGTTGCCGTCTTACAGCATTAGCTTTAAAAATACCAATATTTTGTGGTGGACATGTTGAACATAAATGTATAGTACACATTTTTCATTCAGATTCAAGCAGAGGTACAAGTGATCATACTAATACCAGGAATTCAATGTTTGTTGATGTTTAATTTTAAATACATTGAAAATGTTGATGAAGAACCTTTTAGTATTTCAGTGATGAAAGGAAATGAGTTGTGTGTTACATTTATTAAAATGAATAGTCAGCACTATGTCTGACTGGATTTAAGCCACCTGCTTTCTGTCAGTGCCCACATTTCAGGCATTGGTACAAGGTAGCTTTCTGTGCATATTTTCTCTGTGATATGATTCTTAAAGAGGTTGTCTGTTGATGAAAACTTGAAAGCTTCTGATTCAGCATTTCACTTTCCCCTTAAAAAGACAGTTTTATTCATAGATTAATCTATTCGTATATTAATATATATTAAAATACAAGGAAAATTCCTAAAATGCAGGAAAAGCAGTGATGCAACACAGATGAATATATGCAAATGCAGCAGCAAATATATGTAACTGAAATGCTAAAACTGTATTTGGGAGATGATGTCCTTAATATAAAACTGTATTAATTCAGTAAATGAATACAGTGGGCTGGACCCGCTTCACTGAGCAGGAGGCAAATTACAGAAAAAAGTCATTTTGAAACTGGGTCAGTGGAGCTTTATGAAGCTTAAAAAGGAGCCATAGAACTGAATTGAAAAGATCCTTAGTACTTAGTTTCAGATTCTGGTATTTGAATCTTAATTCCAAATTCAGGTCTCCATTTCTGACTTTCTGACTATCTGACAACAGGGCTGAAAAGATGCAAAGTTGTTTCAAAGAAAAGGATTTCTGAAATAACGTAGAGATCCCTGGAAGCCAGGTTGAGTATGACTTAAAAAAATACTGTCTTTAGACAGCTGAGATTTTAATGTGTGATTTTTTTTTATTTTTTATTTTTATTTTTTGAAGCCATTAATAGTGGACTGGATGCTGGAATGGGAGAAGTAATCTGACTGTATTTTATTGATGGAGGTAAATAACAGCAAAACAGAGTTTTCTGCACTTTCTGTGGTACCAGATTTTGTGTCAGAGCATTTGTGTCTGTGCAGGTGTCCTTCACACAGTTCTCATTATACAAGTTCTCCTATTCACAGAAATGTAGGAAACCATATACAAGTGGGTAAAAGCTAGGTATGAGAAAAGACTTCCAGAATAATGAAAGGGATTGTTTCATTAGAGGAGATCCGAGGGGATGTTTCTGTCAACTGTCGATGCACTGCAGAGGTCTGAGTCAGAGGTGCCCATGTGGAGATGCTGAAGGTCAGGCAGCTCTGCCTGCTCCTACCTGTAAGCAGCCAAACTCTGATAAGGGCCTGAGCTGGGCTAAATCAGCTCTGTAGCACATATTCTGATTATTATTAATTTTTTTTTTTGTGGTGTTATTTGTGTCAAGTACAGGTCTGAGATTAATGCAGATGCCACAGGAGTGTAAATGTGTCACACGTTGCTTACTGGTTTTTCTGTTCTGTGCTTGGGTAGGATCTCTCTTTAAAAAATATATCAGGTAACTCCAGAGAAGCAGAGTTTGGACAAACCGGTTTTGACATGAGAAAAAATGATTGCAAACTAGGGGGAAAAAAGAAGAAAAGAAAAAAGGAATTGGGCCAGAAATTAAGTGGAGAGTGGTGTTCTGGAATGACGTTTTAATGAGAGAAGGAACAAAAGCTCAAGCTTTTGAAATGGTGACTCAGATAATAAGAAACTGGACTTGGTGTTCAAGTGGATTCCTTCCAGACTTGTGACCCTTAGCAACCCATGTGTAACTAAACTTTGCACACAGTGAATCCCAGACTGACCAGGCTGATAAAATAAGTCATTAATATTTTACTGCCCTGGCGGTGATGTTTGTGAAAGAGGACAGCTGAGCTGAGTGAGTGCAGTGGTGCTGCTCAGTGCAACTGCCCACTGATGGTTCTGGAGGCGCCTAAATGTGCTCAGTGAAAGGATGAGTGGTTTTAGCTTCAACATGTGCCTCTGCCAGGAGGGGTAATGGGTTACTCAAAAATTGAGAGGCCTTTTAAAAATCATGCTTATTTAAAACACTTCTGATTAAAACAACAGATTATTATTTTGTAAAACAGTATTATTTTGTTTGCCTAAATGCTAATTACATTATGTAATTTTTTGCTATTTGCTATGTCTTGCACCTAGTTACCATGTAAGATGCTTCGTGGGTTGTGGATTTTCTGTTATTTTTTCTCCTCCCAAAAATGGAGGCATGCTGGATTATAGGGAGATCAATGCTGGAGCAATTGGAACTGCCATCTGAAGAGGTTGTGGCAGCAGTACTGATGCTGGGTACATGTGAAATAAATAGCCTCTTCTGGGATATTTTTCTGCCTTGCGAGGAAGATTGTAGGGCATGCCTGGTTTGTTTTCTATTAACAAAGCAATGCTTTAGCTTCTCATATTTTGCTGTGCCTATTGTCCTGAACAACAATAGCCATTTTTCACTTTAATGAGCACTAAAACTCTTGCCAGTTCTGTTTAAAAGAAGGAAAATCTTGAAAATAACTTCACGTAAGAAGTGAAGATTCAATATGAGTCATTTTATATTACCTGCTTTTCTCTTTCACTGTGGTTAGGTAGATGTTTTATGCATTTAGCTCTTCTCTATTTTAATCTAAGTTTTCTTCTTCAGTTTTCTCAAGTTTCATTCTTTTTCTCCTTTCATATTATTTGAAAGATGTGTTCAATAGCTTTATAAACTAATAATTCAGACTTTCTGCTTACAGTTCTACTGCATTTCTAGACAGATAGATGTAAATAGATACCCGGTTTCCTAGTTTTCAAGAGAGGAAAAAATCATATTGAGGATGTAATGATGTTGATTATATACTAAGTAGGTAGTTCTTTTCAATCTGTTTTTGTAATGCTACTATGATAATCTGATTATTACGCTGTCAAGCGAAAATAATCTTATAGAAACATTTTATGTGGTGATTAATGAGTAAAAAACTTTAGGGGACTGAGTTACTTTACAACTAGAGGTAATTACAATGAATGAATTAATTACATTTAATTAGCTACACGATCAGGGTTCGTGGACATGACAGCAATATATCTATCTGTAGAAACCATTACACAAAGCAATCACAAAATCTGCTCTCAGAATCCATTTTGTATTCTGGAAATGATTTAGTCAGTTTCATTAGCCCTACATCCAGGCTTGATTTCTAACTCTAATCTCCAATATCCTCAGAGTGTCAGAGGCTTGTTGAGACAACATGATCCCTCACAGTATAAGATTAGAAAAAGCCATTATGCTTCTTCAGTATCTGTGGTGGTGTGCTTCCACCCCCCTGCCATTGGTCTGGCCGTTGTACCCCAGGCCTTGCTCAGGCAGATAATGACTACAATATTGCCAGTGGATCATGCACCAAAAAAACAGTATGACTATTAGTCCATCATCTTACCCCATAAATAGTGAGCAGGCCAAGAGCCCCTGGAGCTTCTCTGCATGGCCCCTGGCTACACAACAGGATCTTCCCTTGAGTCAGGACACCTCTCAAGGTCATGCCTGCTGCAGAGGTCCCGTACTCCTCGAGAGAGATTCCTTGAAACAGATCCTCAGTAAGTGATTAATAGCTGGCTAAACTTTGTGAGCTTAACTAAGATTATATCTTAGTTTGACTGTGCAGATATAATCCTTAGACATAAAATCCTTAGACCAAGTGTGGGACTAGGAGTGGATGCAGTTGCACCTAAGCTCTTCACCTCTTCCATTCAAGGAGTTCAGAAAGCAAGGGGGTCCACTCTGAACCTTGGGACTCAGTGCAAGGGTCTCCCTGACACATCTGACTTACCCTGTCCTCTATGTAGTAAAAAATCAAGTGTGCCTTGCCATCTTGAATCTTGTTAAGTTGCTGTCTTACTTACGATTAAGCTTTGATAGATCACTACATTATACCAATAAATATGCACAGCTTCTCTCTTACAAGTGAAGTGTATAATTTCATTCCCAGCAGTGTCTACATAAGACCACAGATGGTCGTAGTTGAATATTTCCATGTATCTTGAAATTATTTAACAAATTCAGATGTTCAGATTGTCTTTTGTTCTAAAGACATCTAATAAGCTATAAAACCAGGAGATATAGGATGGCTCTCTCTGAGAGAGATAATGAATAATAAATAACGAATAATGAATAATAGTTATCTGGCTACAATAATCACAATAGAATAATTTATTTTTTAATTATTACTATTGTCAAAAGTCTAAGGGTAAAGTACTCAATCTGAGGTTATTAGATTTCAGACCTGCTATATGTAGACTTAAACTAATCAGAGATGAATTACAAAGGTGTTAAATTTGGTCTGTCTTATTGAGTTCACTGGAAGATTTTGTAAGGAGGGGGGGAATCATCACATAGTTTGAGTTTTTTTTTATTTTTTTTTCCAAACACCAGGAAGTTAAAATAACAGAACTGAAAAAAGAGATCTTTGTATGGACTGAATAGGCATAAGACCAGAAATCTCAGAAGACCTTTTTGTGTGCAATATCTGGTTTCTAAATACTTTTTTTTCTTAGACTTGATTAGAAAGCAGTCAGTATTTTCATAAATGGATCTCCTGGGACTACAGTATTTGCAACACTCCATAGCTATCTGTGAGGCACTGTTATGTTATTGTAGCATAGTATAGAATACTGCAGCAGATTCACAAACATAAACCTGATTCTTATCAGAATAATTTATCAGTCGCCAGCTACAATACAAATATGGTTTAAGGCTTGCTGCTTTGGTGTAACTATGTACCAGTAGTTACAAGTTAAATACTAAATAAGAGTTTCAAATACTGAATGTATCTATTCAGGAGACCTGAGAGAAAGGCTTGAAGCTGCAACAGGGGTGGTTCAGGCTGGATATCAGGAAGAGGTTTTTCACTGAGAGGGTGGTCGGGCACTGGGACAGGCTCCCCAGGGCAGTGGTCATGGCACTGAGCCTGCCAGAGTTCAAGAAGCATTTGGACAATGCTCTTAAACATATGCTCCTGTTTTTTGGGTGGTCCTTTGGGCACTCAATTGTTGGACTCATTGATCCTTACAGGTTCCTTCCAACTCAGATATTCTATGATTATATAATCTATTGATCATATTGATAGGGTATCAAAATTAAGCATAAAATGTAAATAAAATGTTGACTAAATAGCTCTTTTTGAACAATTTATTTTTTATGCCGTTAATGAATATCCAATGGTCTTTAACTAGTAGATTACTGGATTATTAACAGGAGCCATTAATTCCCCGTGTTTTGTTGTTGTTGCTTTGTTTTGTTCTGTTTTTGGTAGGCTAGTGCTTTTCTTTACTAAATTTATTGAGCAGTGGGAAGTTAATAATAACATCCAGCTAAAAGAATGTATCTTCAGAAGTCAGCAATAATATGGCAGTGACATTAATAACAGCTCATTCCTGAAGGTGGTCCTACCCCTTTTCCAATTATTTAGGCCAGCTGTTTTATAAAGAAAAAGAAGTTTCAAAATGTGTGTGGGAGTGTATATATATATATCTCAATTTATCAAGCAAAATCTTAATCATAGCTACGTGTTATTTGTTTATAAGAAAAATAAAAATTCTGACTCCTTGAGGGAAGGAATAAATGGCTGTGAAAAATAGTATCTTTTTTTTAATGAAGCAGATAGGTATTTTGTGTTTTTATATGGCTTCCATTGCCATAAACACTGAGTCATTTCTACAGGGAAATAATTGTGTTTAGTATATTCTATTATGATGATTTTCAAAGAATTTAGTATTTATGTCTCTCTTATTGTAAGAACACAAAAAGAAGGTTGTTAAACAACCAGTATCTCAAGAGTTTGTAATCAGAAGCTCAAATATATTTCTGTATGTCAGCTGAGGGTCTGTAATCCTTGTATACATAAGAATGCATTTTCTTTTGTTTATATTATATAAATTTTCTTTCCATTAAAACAGGCTCCCTAGACTGAAATGAAAAGTATAAAACACTGCAAGGTGAAGCTCATGCATCTACACTAGGCATACAGTTCCTGAAAAAAAAGAGATTTCTATGTTTACATCTAGAGAGTACTCTATGATATGCCAGCTAAAGCAGCCAGGAGAAACTTATTTCAATACCTAGTTATTTTATCATATCTCTGGGAGCTTGGACTGTGATCCACTGTTGCTCATTAATTTCTGATACTTGCACAGTTTCTTCAGTTCAGTGGAGTTTAGTGGTCCAGAAGTGTCTTGTAAAATACTGCTTTTGTTGTTTAAAAGCCCAACTTCTGATTGCATATTAAAAAATTATGAAGCAGAAGGGTAGTAAAAGAGGAAGGATATGAAAACAAGGCTGTATTTTGGGCTACAATATTATTTGTATACAACTACTTTTTAGCATTTATATTTATGCTTTGTAAGAGAAGAAAAACAGTACTTAGAAGTATAAAGAAATGTCTCACAATTGAAGTAATAACATCAATTTTACATGCATTTCAATTTTGAATTATGGACTTCTTATTTTCCTCTTGCTTAGATTTGTCCGTGCAGAGAAAATTGCTGTAAGTTCATCCAGATGTTACTCCATCAATGGACAAATAAAGTCATTCCTGTTTATTAACCAGAAGTCAAATTTACAGAGATCTGGGATTGTATATGTATATGAGTATAAGTAAATCTGAGATGAACTATTTTGATTGCTACTGTCTGAGAAATCTCTTCTGTTCCTATAAACAGAACTCTTCTGTTCATATAGCAATATCTTGGAAATCCTATCTTTAATATGGTTATCCTAAGTTCCAGTTTACATGTGTTTTCCTGTTGGGACTTGCTGAAGATCACAAATTCAAGTTTATGGTGAAGTAATAAACAAAAAACAGATACTTGGAATTAAAGTCTTTGAACCATGAGATAATAATTTATTTCTGCATAAAAAGACAAGACAGCAGAAGGGATCTACAATCTACAGAAAAAGTGAAGTCATTGGAATTTTAAAACACTGGTCCCAGAAAACAAGGTATGGTATTTCTCTCTGCAAAGGTTATCTCAAGTACTTTTCCCTCCCATTGTTAAGATTCTCATTTACACCCTTGCTATCCAGTAACGTCTACTGAAGATTTTATACCAAGATCTCAGTAGTACTTGTCTTATGCTTTAAAGATTACCTAACTCAAATCCCTGAATATACTGGTTTTGTTAAATTATTTGAGCCATGTATAATTGCTAAATTTTGCTCCAGGTATTTTTTTTTTCAAAGAAATTTGTCAAATTGTGGGAAGCTACATGTTTTTCTTTTTTCTTTCAAAGAAAGGTCATTTTCTGACATTGTAATTCTAGGCTGGTATAAAAATAAGATTGTTTAAAAGGAAAATTAGAGTGTTGCAGTCTTTTAGAAATTAATCCTATAAAAGCTACTGGTTTGAAGTTTTCCCTGAGCGAATTCTTACTTCTTCCTAACACTGTTTCTCATAAGGGAAAATTAAATTCATACCAAGCGTGCTAAATGTGAAATTCTTTGTTCATTTTTTACTATCAAATTTGTATAGATCTTCTTCCCGACTACAAAAGTTTCTAATCTCTATGCAATACGAGGGCAGGTGCCTTTGGATGAGTAAGTAGAGGTAAGGGGGTTAAATGTGCTTTTATGGTCCTGCCAAGTGTGCAACTGTAAGAAGTTGGGTAAGCTTGAGGGGCGTGAGGAACCATTATTTTACAGTAAACGTTAGGCTGATGCTGTAGCTCAGGCATATCTTCCCAGGTGAGGTGTTCACCCAGGTGCGGGCTGTAGAGCCGTGCCTAAAGCCAGCAGTGCTGCACTTGGGGTTTTAGCGGGGGTGGGGGCAGCTTCACAACCCCTTGCTCATCAGGTAGTGCTGACAGACTGACAAGATCTTGCCTCTGCGAATGGAGGGGGCTCTTGCTCTTGTCAAACTGAAGCTCATCAGGAGCTGCTGTGTTCAAGGGTCTAGCAGGGAGCAAAACACTTCACTTATTCAACAATAGGTGTGTTTTTCCTATGTAAGAGGCAGCGTTTAGGAGATCCTAATGAGCTGGGAGCTCAGCAAGAGGCAGAGTGAATCAAGAGCTCTTGTTTGTCATAGCGGCAGATGTTACTTCTGCAAGCAGCAGGCATGATTGCTGTCTGGATGGGCTTAAGATGTGACAAGTGTTATCTGGCTGGAAATTTGTCATGCTTGACCCCAAGCAAAGACGGAATAAAGCTTGTCAGCATAGATATAGCCTACAGATATGTCCGCCTGCTTACCATCAAAAAATCTCTGCGAGCTTTTTATTAAAAACAGGGAGTAAGTATTTCAGTTGGTTTGAATCTGGAATGCTAAGTAAGGCTTAGTTGCCTTTAGTAAGTAATAACTCTGGAAGAAATTGGAGTTTTAGGAATATACTTATGTGTTTATTTATAAGCAAGGGCTTTTTATTAGTTGATTTGGCAATATGAAAACAAAAAATTACAAATTCATCACAGCTCACCTAACTCAAGGTTTACATTCTTCGACACTTTTTCTTTCTCTCTCTCTCTCTCCCTCTTTCTTTTCTTTTCTTTTTTTTTTTTTTAAGTTCTCTTTAGGACTGTATTTTTTATACTTTTTACTGGGGTAAAAAACAACAACAAACTGGCTCTAAGTTCCATTAGTTTCATGAGGGAAACCCCAAATTTTTCAAGTGGTGTTGAAGATGTTGGGCACACATTTTAGAAAGTTGACTGAGATATGATACACCTGTTATTTCTAGTTACATATCCATAGGCAAAAGACAAAAATAATGGAAGTTACAAGTACAGCAAAGGGAATACACTGTTTCTTTTACTCCTTCTAATTCTTAATGATAACTTTATATGTTCAGGAGTCCAACACCATTTTGTCAACTGCTCTGAGACATGGCAAGCTGTTATGGACAATTGGACGTGCAGTTCTGTTCAATTCTTTTTATGGCCCTGAGCTCCTGCTAGTCATATGAAAGATACAAGTTCAAGTAAACTCTTTTAAATGAAAACAATGAAAAGGGATAGAGGGACGGAGAAGGGAGACATATTAATCAAAACAAGGTGGGGAATTTGCACAAAAATAGGAGTGATACATTTCAAATCTTGCATTTCAAAGCTGGTAAAATGTTAATGCTCTCTGTCTTCCTCTTTAGCCTGCAGTAGCCAGATGTCTGTCCAGACTGAGGTAGAAATCCTATGTTTTCAGGCAGGGAATAGATGCCATGGTTCCAAGGCAGATTGCTTAGTTCTGTCGAGCCATGTGTCACCTCAAGATCTTCTTCTAAAGTTCCCGGAAGCTCTGATGAATGGAATCTCCATCTCTATGTTTAGAGTCAATTAAGGCTATTGTTCCCTGCACTTCCGATTTTGTTCTCTGTTGTTTTCCAATGTTATTTAAACATAGATCTTCTGTGGAGATATCAGAAAAGCTTTGTTTTGGTTGCTTCAGTTTGCCTTCTAGATAGACTTTTTTTTTTTCCTGGACTTGTTTTACATGATGTATATGACTTGCACAGGACGTCTTTCCTACTGAGTAAGGAGGAAAAGTGACAGTCTTGTCATTAGAATAACAAATCTCAAGGTCATTTCTGAAGTATTTAGATTTTCGAGTGCTCTCATGTGGCCGTCATGAGACGGGTATATAGAAAAGTATTACCTATCAGTATTTAGTTCCATCATAATTATTTGATGGCAGAGAAAGAGACTGGCTTTCATTGGAAAATTGAAGCTTGAGAAAATATGCAATTGTAAGCTAGATGATAGAAATGATGTAGTTGCCATGTGTACCCAAGAAATTAAAGCACGCTTATCTGATCTCTGTCGCTTTTACAGTAACATGGATGTTAGTTTAAAAAGCATGTTGAATATGTTTGTACTGAATAAAGGAACATAAAGTGTCTTATGTTAGAGAGGGATTTGGATGCCTTACAAAATTGATGTCAGAATGCTAAGAATTCTCGTTTTCTTGTTGTATGGACAATTTCATGTCCTTTTGTGTATTCATCCTGCTGTACATATATGCATGTGACATGAAGATGATATAAAGATTATATGATATCAAGATCATGAAACAGTATCAGTGCCTTACCTTACTGGCTGTTGTCCAAACTAGCAGTAAGCCCTTCACACTACTTAAAAAAAAAATCTCCTGAAATTAATCTCAAGCTACCTATTTATAGATAGATTTTTAAAAATCAATAAGCTACTGGAAAATACATGAAATATGTGAGTCATTAGAGATAGAACTGCAATATATATTTAAGCTGATATTTTATGTGTCTACTGCCTTTTATACATGAAGGAAAGAAAATGCTTTTTCTTACATGTCACAGTAGGAATAACTAAACCAGCTGTCCAGTGATGGCTGCTGCTGCTAGGAGAAATAAGTTAATTATTTTGTGATGCTTGTCATAGCTAACACTGAGTGGATTGCAGTGCACAAAAGCTAAAAATAACTTGTTCAGGTGTAATAAAGATGAAAGAAATGTCTGGCTATCTGGTTCTAGTGAAGGTTGAATCTCAAAACAATGAGTTTTGAGGTGTTTTAATTTTTAAATGTTGATGCTTTATGGTTGATCTCCCCTGAATTTATCTAATTGTGTTAAAATTAAACTGTATTTCACACACAAATTAGATTGATGATTAAAAGGAAAACTGATGATACAGTCACAAAAAAAAAGAAAAAGGACTTGTCAGAGACAGTGTAGAAGGAAAGATCTGGGAAGAGAAGAAGAGGCTTCTTACTGAATGTAAGTCCACCTATAGTTGCCATCTGGGGTGGTTTCACTAATGGCTAGCTAAACTCCATCACACTGCCCTCTCACTCCCACTTGTCAGAAGAACAAAGGGAGAAAATATGATTTTAAAAAAATAAATAAAAGGGGCTCATGGGTTGAGATATGGATAATTGAATTAAAAGAAAAAAAAAAGCTGTATGGAAGCAAAGATGGAGAAAACAATTATTCTCTACTTCCCACCAACTAGCAATGTTTGGCTACATCCTGGGAAGCAGGACCTCAATATGTGTAGCAAGAGGACAGGTGTTTTGATAACAAGAACCCCCCTTCTCCTTCCCCTTTCCCAGCTTTTGTTGCTGACTGTGAACCATTCCATATGGAATATCCCTTTGGTTAGTTTAGGTCAGCACCCTGGTGATGTTCCCTGCCCACCCCCAGCCTACTGGGTTTGGGGGGTTTGGAGGGAGTCTTGATGCTGTGCCAGCACTGCTCAGCAAAAGACAAAACATGGGTGTGATACCAAGGCTGTTCTAGCTACATGTGCAGAGCTCAGCACTGTATGGGATGCTGTGGGGAAAGTTAAACCCATGCCAGCCAGGCCCAGTACACCATCAACATAATTATGTCATCTACAGGCAGCAGTAACAATAAATTGCATTATCGAATATTATAAGGGAAGGTGATGGGTCTTTGTGGAATAGAACCATCTAGGACAAGAGAGGGGCTAATTCTCTTTATTTCTGGTTTGAGAGCTGTAGACAGAGCGATGAGATAAACATCTTGTTTTATGCAACAAAAAAGGTAATTTTTCCCCTTCTCTCTGTTTAATACATCACCAAAGTCTCACAGAGGTACAGATATGTAAGGCTCCCATAGTGCATTCAGCATTTTATAGAACTATGAAGTTAAATCATTCTGCTGTGTTAAATGCCATGGTATTACAATCTTGAGTAATTTCTGGATGTGTACACTGGTTATGAGAGTGGAGTTTATAATTAAACAACTGTCAAGAAAACTTAAAAAATGCCAGATACTTTTTTTTTTGTGAAGGCTTCTTGTAATGAGGCTTTTTTAATACACTATTCTCCACCCTTAACATAAGACACAGCAAAATAAATAATAGAGGGCTGAGCTTAGAAAAAACACATAATACAAATACAGTAAATCAAGACCAGACTCTAGTTTAAGGCTTTCAAATGTGTCTCAAGGATTGTCCCTGTCTTTCAGAGTGTCACATGCACTTAACCTGAGTGATTTCCTTTTGCAAGCCCCACCAGAGATGTTACAATTGTTCAAAGAATATTGCTGACCAAAAAGAAGAGAGGTCTCTGATACTGATGTCTTAGAAGAACAGCGTTTCAGAGCAAATTGAAACTTCTTGACAAGAGCCTTAGGCTTTCTATTTCAGAGATATTCGAAGTCTGTAAACAACTTACATATGCCACTTGCTTGGTGCCAGATGCTTGCAGCCAGGTTAGTTGAGTTTTCAAAAGCTGTAGGGAAGAAAATGTATCCTGATTTGTTTTCTATGTTCTTGGGTTTTTGTTTTGTTTTTGTGAATTGTTATTTCTTCCAGTGCTGTTGGGAGGCTGAAAAAAGAATTGGTCCATGTGAAGGTTACAAAAGAACACCGGCATGATCCATTATACATTAATTCCTTTAGTTGTTTTGCATAATGAGGAAGCCAATTCTGAAAAACAAAATAAATGCTCTGCCTTAAAAATTAGGAAAACTGACTATTACTGTGAGTGTGGTAGGCTTTGAAAAATAAAAACATATAAATGTGTAGTTTGTTGAGACTGAATTAATTTCTCTTCACAACTTAGTGATTGTGCACATACTGATGAAGGGACTGTTATTATAATTTTTTTCAGAAGAATTTGCTATATAGCAATAACCCATACTGACCTCTTGAAAAAACTTATTTCTTTTCCTGAAATGGTCTAACCAGTGTATCCCACGACTACACAGTGGTGCTTCCATGTGTTCACTTGTACTAACAAAATATACTTAGTTATAGATTGTATAGCAGAGTCCATTAAAGGTTGTACTTAAAAAGAACAATTAGGCATTTTTGTAAGGCAATACTAGATGTCTCATCAACAACATGTATACTTATTTCCTTACAGCCTTTTCATTTAAAGTTTTAATAATTCTCTCTTATGTCAGAAATATTAGTTAGCAGGAGGAAGGATTAGAAGAGTTATTGATAAATGAGCAAGTTCTAGCATTAAATCCAGATTGTACTTTGAACTTGCATTGCTATAAAGAAATAAGTAACTGTCTTCCTCCTGTGCCTTATGACAGCCTTGTGAGCCATCTGTGAAATCTGTTGGAAGACGTCTTCCCTTGCATCAGTCTTGAAGATAGTCACTTCTAAGAAGTGGTTGACTTTAAAGATCATTTATGTAATACAATTCAGCTTGCTAAAATGTATTTGAAATATGAACCAGTCTGGTGCATAATAGATTTATAATTAAAATGCTGCCCAAGTTAAGCCTTGTGTAAGCTAATTAGACATATTTTGTGTAGTGAGACTATGTTTTACAACTTAAAAAATTATGAACAAGTACCAGTCTTAGAAAGTGAAAAATGTAAAAGAAGCTTATAATTATTGGGTCAGGCAGCGAGGTTCCCTAAGGTATTATGACTCTTTCCTGACAAAAAAAATGTTACAGTAACATCAGCTTTTAATGTTCGATTTCTTACTTCCTTGTCCTTCTAACATATAGTTGATCTTCAAGCTGTGTAAATTGCTGTGACTAATGGCAAGAGATCTATTATGTATGGTTCTAATGTATGGTTTGCATATGATCTGGGTCATGGTTTTGTATATTTATGGGAGAAAGGGCAAGACTCTTCTTCTCCTGTTTTTGAACCTTCTCATGCTTGTAATATCTCTGCCATGTTTGTTTTATCTGAAAAGATTTATTTTACTGACTGACAAAGCAAAATAATATACTTGTCCTACCTGCAAAATGGTATGAGCAAGAGAGTGATGATCAAGTCCTCAATCTCCCATTATGTTGACTGAATGAATATTCAGTTTATTTGCTTATGCTATGATAAGAATTTTACCTGAAACAGTTAGGAACTCCAGCTTAAAAGGCAAAAATTAAAAAAAAAAAAAAAAAAAAAAAAAAAAGGCAGAATATGCAGTTAACTGTTCCCCCCCGCCCTGCCCCCAGGTTAACATTTTATATTTATGGCTTCCATGAGTTTAGCATATTACTCAATGAATATGAAATTCAAGAAATACATATGATCAATTTTTTAGGGTCTTTTGAGTCAATAAAGAGTAAGGTATTTTGTAAAGAAAGTTAGATTGGTTGCTTAATGCAATCAAGTCATCCTGCCCCTCAACTACTCTGTGCTGCCTGGGTAGAGCTGTCGTGGTCTTCATTCCATGTTCATCTTAGCTTTTTCTGCCATAAAATTGCCTTACTGTTGAAGAGAGGCAGTTACATTACTGAAACATTCTTTTAGGTCTTAGTGGACTGTAGCATTTTGGGAAGTATTTTATGGCATGTGGTGTGCCAGTGGAGGTGGTGTCATGCTGTTAGGACATTAATCAAAAAATGTTACAGGGTAAGAATAATTAATAATCTATTGGCAGCCTTGTCTTTAAAAACAATAACAATAACAAAACAAAACAAAAAGGTGCAATTATAAGCTATATTCACTACTTTCAAAAGTATTATAAAGTTATCAATTCCACATTATAGATACTAATGATTCAGTTATTTGTTTCATAGCTCAATTTCCATCCATTTTAATAATAGAGAAATTCATTATATGAATCAATTTTTGCTGTTGTCACTGTATTTTTAATTGTTTTTGAAAATAGCAGATTGTAATGTTTCAAAAAAGTCATGGTAATAGAAGCACTGACAACAAGGAGTTTGGTTATTCATACAATGAAGCTTGATATGTTTACAAATAAGGTTATACGAAGAGGTGTTTTGCGGTTGCTGCAATTTGTACTCAGGAGCTGAGGAGGGGTCTGTCAGCCTTACATCCTACAATCTGGTGAGGTGAACACATACTTCCAGATACAACCATGCTTGGAAAATGACATCTTGTTTAACACTAATTTGGGTAGAGGATTTTTTGTTTGGTTTGATTTTGTTTCTTTTGTTTTGTTTTTGTTAGTGCTTTGTAGAAGGTTAGCATAGAGCCCTCAAAGAGGTGTTGGTGAGTCCAGTACCTGGCTTCAGTGCTTTGCTCACCACTACAAGCTGTTTGATGGGTCAGAAGGGTTCCTCAACGAACTTACTTTGTCATCATCATTGTCTTTTCTTTTAATTTCCTTTATTGTTTGGGCATAGTCTGTTTCCAGGAATAGCACAGGAATAGAACAAAATCCCCGAGGTGTGTATTGATACTGAGGGGGAGTAGTTGTGGTTCAGGGACCTTGGGCCATAGTGGACTGTGGAGTTCGGAAAAACATTCTGTGGCATGTGTCATGTGAAGATACACCACACACATGCTTTCTTGACCCTTTTGGACTAAACCACTTTTGCGAAATGGATTGAGAGAGCAAGAGACTTGAATTGGATGATCAGGACTGTCCATGTCAATGCTATGTTCCTAAATTTAGGATCTGAGAAATTGCAGCTTTGATGTAATGTCTAGTGTCCATATGGAATAGGCTTTTTTTTTTTTTTTTCTGTAGATTGCCCTTAGACTGTGTTTTAACCAGCCTACATTTTGCAGTGTTGTCACTTACAGAAGAAGTTAGGAACATAATTTTTTATTTTTTTATTTGTTATTTTTAAGATTTATAGGTACTGGTTTCAAGTGGTCTTGGATACATCATGTTCCTACACATGGAAACATAAAGAAGAGTCTAATTTAAGGTTGTCACTGCATTGTAAGATCCTGTGTTTTATAAAAGAATAACTGCTGCATGAAACTATTATTTTTGGAAGAACAGAGAAAATACCCTCCATTAGATTTCATCAGATGCTTAGAGTATTAAGGTATGAATTAAGCTGAACAGAGCTTTTGTGACATTTGTATAAGAGTGGTTTTAATTCAAAAATTCTGAATATTCCTGAAAGTGTATAATATTTTATTATTTTAAATCCTTCTAATCACTCCATCACTGCATTAAGGACCTGAAAAAATTAAAAGGTGATGCTTTTATACTGTGTTCCTGTCAATAGTACTAAACCTACATGAACATAAAATAGTTCACAATACATACTAGTTACTATGCTTATTAAAATGCATCAATTCTATAAGACAACTGTGGAAAAAAATCCAGCTAACATTCAGGAATTTGATGTTCGTATGATTTACATTTGTTAGTATTTTTATCATTCATGTGCAATTTCAGCTTGCTTTATTTACTTTCACTTACCTAGAGGTGAGGCATCTATAACCTTCAGGTGCTATTTCACCTGTCATTGCTGTCAGAGGAGAAGGGTTTTCTTAACATTAGAGCAAGAGTTGAGATACCTGTGCACGTTCCTTGCTTCCTCTGCCTGAATGTTCTGTCAAGGTTTACCATGTTTCTAGTCTATGTCTGTAGAGGTGACCTACGGACACACAGTACCATCTACATGACATAGGTGATTGGAAAAGGAAACTCACTTTATTCCTTGTACTTGGATGCCCTCCACTGTAAGAGGCTGAGTGGAAGCTTCAGATTGATTTATAGTTCACAAACCAAGACAAAACATAACAAAGCTGCAACTACAATGTACATATTTACATCCAAATCTCACAGTATTATCAGTACAGTGAAGAAATCTTAGTTATAATGCAAGCCAATCAGTATGTCAATGAGTATTTGAAGCATCTTTTTGTGTTGCATATTAACTTTTCTCATATGTAATATGCAAAGTTTTTTTCCTCCTTTTGTGAGATAATTGCCTGCTTTTTAGCAGATACCAAAAAACAGAAGATAGCAACAAATGAGAGAAAATAATATTGATAGTGTTTTTTTTTTTTTTTTTTTCACTGTCATTCTCTAGATTGTGAATTTCACCTAACACTTCCCTACTGTTTGACCTTGGTCTCACATGTTGTCTTCCTGTCTGAAGACAGATGTCTTCATACCAAGAGCCCTCCCCCCTCTCCTTTCCCTTTTCCCACCTTTTATTGCTGAGTGTGACACCACATGGTATGGAATATCCCTTTGATCAGTTTAGGTCAGCTGCCCTGGCGATGTCTCCTCCCAACGTCTTGCCCACCCCCAGCCTACTGGGTTTGGAGGTTTTGCAGGGAGTTTTGGTGCTGTGCCAGCACTGCTCAGCAATGGGCAAAACATGGGTGTGATACCAGGGCTTTCTAGCTACATGTGCAGAGCTCAGCACTTCATGGGCTGCTGTGGGGAAACTTAACCCCATGTCAGCCAGGCCCAGTGCACCGCTGTAGGTCCTTGCTGTAGGCAGTGCTGTAGTACACAGAGGCATGCAAAACAGCTGATCATTGGACTCTCCTGGATCCATCAGCTGTTGTCCTGTTGATGTCTTACCCTAACACTCATGGTCTTTTCTGTCCTATATTCCTACACTGTATTTTCTAATCTGATCAATCTTTCTCCCTTACATTTAGACTTGAGGACAGACCTTTATTTCATTTCTTTGCATATTTTAACATGACTCATGAATGCAGAATCCATCTGTACTGCATTTGAAAAGGATTTAATTGTGACAGGAGAATGGACAATCCAGATGTAAATCTACCTGATAGGCTTTAATCTGTAATTGTTTTTTGTGCAAAGATTTAGGCAATTTTAGCAAAATGGCGTATAATAAAGCAGTCTATTCAATTCTTTATGTAACATTAGTTTTAAGACCATTTAACTGCAACAAGTTGTCATAGCTAAAATTTTGCTTCACATAGCTAAATGAAAAGATAAAATTAAACCTGTGTTTCAACAGTGGACCTTAGAAAACGCTGTAGTAGCATCTCCTAGGACATTTATATTGAACTTTTCTTGTCAGTTTTGTAAAGTTTAAATATTACCTGTCCTAAGTTGCTACATGTTTCCTGTTACCGCAGGCAAAATCTTCTTTTCCAGATCTTCAGGTCACTGTATGTTTACTTACTGCTGGAAAGATATTGTCACTTGGAATCCAGCAGTCATGTAAAGATAGGATAAAAAAGCTTAGTTCTCTAAGCGAGTGTGTGAAAGAAGAATTGATGACCTTCAGTCTTTATTTTGACAGAGATCAGTCTGTGAGATTTGATGCATTCAGTTTGTAATGGTTTTATGTGCCAGGAGTTAGAATCAGTATGCCATTTACAGTACCAGTATGAGCCTTCAAATGTAAGTTTGTGATAGGAAGCTGAAATAAAGCATTGATTTTTATTGTGTAGAGATTATGCATGGTGAGTATAACCTACAGAAGTGCTGCGGAAGCTTTAGCTTGACAGAGCTAATAATGACAGAGGAAAAGCTGTGAGCTAAATGTTCAGTGGAGTATTGTATATTTTTCATTTAAACAGTCTGAATGCAGTTCACTTCATATATTAATGTAAATGAATATTTTTAATAGACCAGTAATTACTGTTGAAAAAAACAAGAGTACCTTGAGGCACATGGTCTGTGTCTCTAAGAAAAGTGGAGCAAATTCCTAGCAATAACACATATAAACAATGGTTGTTTATTTTAGTCTAACTATGTTAACAGTTGGATAGCTTACAAGAAGTAGTGTAGTTATTATCTAGAGATGTTTTAGCTGGAGGTGGAGGTAACTGTGATTTTTACTCACTGGAACACAAACAGAAATAGTACTCAGTAGGGTCAGATGGGATATAAAACATGAAAAATCCATTTTGACTTAGAATCCATGTGAAGACTTTTGTCAGAAATAAAGCAACCTACAAGCCCTAGTAGAGACTAAAACAAGACCACCATAGCCTTCCATCCTGTTTTAGAATCTAGATAGGGAAATAGTTTAACAATTATAGTCTATAGGAAAGATGAACATATGCTCAAACAAGATTTCCCAGCTTCACTTACCATATATCTCATGTAAACAGAATGTTATACTTTTCTTCACAAAGGGGGGACTTACTAGTTCTGAACTATTTTAAAAGTTGTTTTATTTAGTAGCCATAGAAGTTGCTACACGTAAAACTGAACTGTATCAAACCTGAAAAGAATGTAGATTAATACAGACTAACCAGCCAACTAGTGATGTGATGCTCTCCTTCATCTGAGGACTAAAATGAAAACTAATAATCTTAGTGAAATGATATAATCTTAGTGAAAAATGAAAACAAATATATCTAATAAAATATAAACTTACTGACCGTGACCAATAAGCTCTCAAACTCATCTGCTGGCTTATATGCAACTATGTTTCTAGAAATCAAGGGGAAGTTCAGGTTGGAAATTAGGAGACATTTCTTCTCAGAAAGAGCAGTCAGGCACTGGAACGAGTTGCCCAGGGAGGTGGTGGAGTCACCGTCCCTGGGGGTGTTCAAGGAAAGGTTGGACGTGGTGCTTAGGGACGTGGTTTAGTGAGTGATATTGGTGGTAAGGGGATGGTTGGACCAGATGGTCTTTGAGGCCTTTTCCAACCTTAATGATTCTATGATTATGAAATGGTGCTGAATACGGATACTGAGCCCTTCTTTTTCTCCATTGCCTCTTCTTTGTATTATAGCATATACATATAATTCTGTAATAGATGATACCTGAAGTACATATTAAAGTATCTACAGACAGCAATCTAATTTCCCATTGTTCTTACAGAATGTGGCAGCAGCTCATTTTATTTGCTCATCTATTTTATGTGACTTTATGGTAACAGAATTAGTATTCTTATGTATCTGTCATTAAAAAGATGTAAAAGACCCTTAGCCAACTGTTAGCATGTTCATCTGTTACTACAGTGGTAGTCAAGTGATGGCAAATACAAACAACCCATGCCTTCAGGATGTCATTATTTTTACTAGGCCACAGGTTATTTCCAAATGATAACTCTTTTTTTTATTATTATTATTAATAGCATGTTTAAAATTAGGTTATTTTGATTTCCATAAACTGTAGTTGTTTTAAATCAGGTGTGAGTAAAAGAGAGAAATAAGTACAACAGTGTTGAAATCAAGTTCACGGAAGTACTGATGTAAAGTGTTTTAAAATGTTGTGTGTGTTGGCTTAATTAATTTATTGTCATATTAATTGTCATATTGCTATATAATAATTGCTTTAAAATATAGTAATTAGAATAAGTTCAAATGTAAAGATATCTTTGCTAAAAGGTCACAGCACTACTTGCAGTTCCCAAACAAAGAAGAGACTGTTAAATTTCCAGCTTATACTTCAGGTTTTATAACCCAGTGATTTTTATGATGAGTGCAACATATTATATCCCAAGGTGCTTAAGTGACCATTGCTGTATTCTTCAGAAGATGCTGGACTACAAGCCATATTTATTAGCAAACAGCTGTTTAATGGTTGGCATGCTTCCAAAAATGCTTTGGTTTATGCAATTAATGCTTTCTCAAAACCATATTTAAGGACAATCAAGGGACTAGCATAGATCAAGTGCTGTTCCTGATAGCCAGTATTGATAAGGCCCTCTGTTTTAACATTTTTAATGATAAATATTATAATGATAAATTATATATTAATATTAATATTATATATTTTATATATATTTATATATTATAATATATTTAATATTATATATATTAATATATAATGATAAATTGTTAATGATTTTAACATTTTGCATGTAAGCTATACTACTTGCTCTCAGTGCCACAGAACAGGCTTTGGCACATCTAATTTATCAGAACTTGTGTAAACACAGAGTCCTAAACCAAAATGTTTCCAGAATTACTTGTGTGGTCTTAGGAAGTGTTGAAAATAATGGTGAATATAGAATTTCACTGTACAACTTCTTGTCCAGATTTACCCGCTAAATTAGAAGCTGTTTAGAAGTAAGAAATTTCAAATTATAATTACTAAACCATATATATATATATATATATATATATATATATTTTTTTTTTTTTTTCTGACATAATCATAAAGCAGAGTCTTTCCAGGAAGTAACTACACCTGGTTTCAAAAACTTCGGTAGTTCAGTTGGTGAAAGTCTGCAGCAGAAAAGTTACTACAGGATTCTTTTTTTTTTTTTTTTTTTCAAAGAATTGTCATTGTTTTGGTAAGCTCTTCAACTTTACAGGTTGCTCACATGACCTTCCATATACTGCAGTACATTCCAGTTCAAATGAATATTAAAGTTAGTGGGAAGAAAGAAAAATAAACAAAGTAGTGAAGCTCTTAAAGTGAGAAGATTAAATGAAACAAGACTGCCTGAGGATGTTGCTTTGTTGCTTTTCTTTTTCTCTGCTCAGAAAACTTTTTAATCATTTTAAATGAAATTTTGATCTTTGTCCTTATCATCACTGGAAAAAAAAATGCTATTTGAGAAGAAGCTCTGCATTAGAAAGGTTTTTTTTTTTTAAAAAAAAAAAAAATCCTAATATTTGACAACTTTATTTATAACTGTTTGAATTTGGGCTGTTCATTAACTCTTTCTACTCAATAAAGCTAGGTTATAAGGTTCTTTCTTTGACTCACTGAAATTTTCTATAAATTAAAGTAAAGTGCTTAAATGATAGAATATGACCTGAGCTCTGAAACTATAATACTTCTCCCTATAGTATCTTTAGGGGAGAGGGGGTTGGAGATTGATGATAATATTTCAAAATTCCATTCATTCTTCTGGAATAAACTAGCATTCATATAAAATTAGTAGTAAAGTTGCATCAGAGATAAAAATCTCACTAAGTAGAGTTCACAATTCACAGAGTAGGATACAGCGGAGTTGAAATTTAGCATGGTGATAAAATTTTTATTGACCTTACGCATGTGATAGCTGACATTGTCAGATGAGCTGAAACGAGTTACTGTCACAACCAGATGTTCTTCTCCTTCCTTCATTTTGCTTAATCCAGTTTTACCCTTAATTTAGGATTTAACCTGACATCTCTGATCAAACCCGTACAGTAAATTATTAGAAAGAAGAAATGAAGGATTTTTTTTTTCCCATAAACTCAGATTAAATAATGTGTATTAATCACAAACTAGTTAAGTATAGGGACAGAGATGCATAGAATAAAGAGTATGCTGAACTGAGTTAATACTTAGTGGAAAAAAGATGTTAAGTATATGTTTATGTGTTTATGTTGAATTAGTTTGAACTTAAGCTCCAAATAGTGATTAAAGTTGTTTAATGAATTAATGATTTATTGTGAAGGTGAGTGAGTTAATCATGTAAAGATTCAGCTTTATTATAACTGAGTATCAAAGTGAAGGAAAGAAAAAAATCTTTCATGACAATTGCCAGCAGATTAATTTTTTTTTTTTTTAGTGAAATCTTTGGAAACCATCCATGAGCTGTGTTAAATTTCTCACTTTTGTGAAATCCTCTAAAATTGATTTAAAAAAAAAAAAAAAAGTTTAACTGAAAATTCAAAAACAATGGCATCACAGGGACAAGCAATGTCTAAGTCTACACAGTATACTTACTATGTCTAAGTTGAAACTAAGGTATACACAGTTACACTACTTATATTTATGAAGCCTGCCTGATTTTTAAAAAATCATAACCAAGTACAGTAGACTTCACAGAAAGAAATGACCTGGTCTTTAAGTTAAACAAATAGAGTAAATTATACCACTACCAAGAGACTAAGCTGCAATAACGCTCTTGAATGTTACATTTCTCCTTTTCTTCTTTTCCATAATAATGCTGCGGTGGAAAATCTTTTTTATCTTTTTTCTTCTCTGCTCACACAAACCAAGCATGAAAATGATGTATAGATTTAAGTAGTGATATTACAAAAGGGACATTCCTACATTATTATTATTATTATTATTATTATTATTATTATTATTATTATTATTATTTATCTTCGACCCTAGATCTGAAAGACCTTAGTTCCATCCAGTTTCATTCAGGGAAAAAAAAATCTATTTTCAGAAAACAAAGAAGGCTTCGTATATGGAAATGAGAAAATAACTTCTGCTACTCAAGTCAAAATGATACCTTTTAAGGGAAATGAGCTACCCAAAGGAGCTGACCAAAGTGTAGTTTTGATAACCTCAAGAGTAACATTTGTACAACGTTAACATAGGTGTCTTTAACAACTTGTCAGACCTTCCAAGTTGATATCTATTGATATCTATGAATAGTTAATACAGAAGGGTGGACACAAATGACCATACAGAATGATCAATATTTTTTCTTTGTCACTCTAAAAATGTACTAGCAGAGGAGAGAAGCAACTCTAGATTTTTTTTTTTCTGTTTGCTTTTTCTTCGCTTATCATCTTCAAGATTAAGCCTTAAAAATACGCTTTTAATAGTCCAAGACTGGAAAATCAAATTGGGAGTACTGCAAGAAATACAAACATAATGCAAATCTGATATTTTTGTAACCATGCAGACTACATAGGCAGAGAAAGAAATAAACTGGCAGTATGAACAAGGAGAGCACTTCTAGCTTTGTTTATTATGATCTGATTTAGATGCCTAATTTTTAACTGCATTTTTTACCTTTAAAAATATTTAATTTAAATGTCTTCCTCTAATGATAACAGAATCTTAATATGATCAGCACCTTCAACACAGTAGGAATCTCAGGGTCTGAGATGTAACATAAAGAGTTTAGCCATTGAAAGCATCTGTTCCACGGAAGAAGCATTTCTGGTACACTTAAAATGAATTAACTTCTGAACAATTCACAGCATGAAAACTCAGATGCAAAGGGCCACTGCTGCAGGGCTTGAGCATTATTAGAATGTTTTATCATATGCCATGCATTAGATGGGGTGTGAAAAGACAAGATCTTACAAATGTGCTTAAAATTAAGTGTTTGGGTAATTCTATTGAACTCCATGAAGCTATCATGTTATTAAAGCTAAGTTTGTGAGTGTTGGAAGTGGAGAACATGCTCTTAGAAAAGAACAAATAGAGTAAATACGATAAACTAACTTTCTGAAAAGTGTTGGATTTTAGCTGTGAAATTATTTTACATTTCTGATCACACAAGACTTGAGCGATTGATCCACAGTGTTTCCTGAAAAATTCCTGGTTATAGTAAATTGCTTAAGAAAACCAATGGGATACTGTAAATCAAGATGCAGTAAATGGTTTACCCTTTCTGTCTGCCATTTATAAATGTTTGGTTTGCATTACTATGAGAATCATAAATCCTAGCCCAGGACACAAAAGGAATTGATGAAATGAAAACTCTTGCATTGTGGAATCTTACTATCCCGTCTTGTGTCTGCTGTGCTTACTGCGGCAGTCAGGCAGGGTCCTGCCTGGCAGATGACACTATTAATGAGCATCTGGAACTGTAGGTAAGCATGAATGTAGGAGAAGTTTAGAAATTCAAGTGGTCAGCCATAATACCTCTTTGAAATTATCACAATGAATGGAAAGTGCATTATTGTAGGATTTTTAAGAGCAAGAGGAATTAGAATTTACATATAATTTTCCTTCTTTTGAGAAAGTTAGACAATAAGTAGAAACATTTAAGTGATTACAACTGTTGTGGAATCTCAACTACAGAAAAGTACCTTCATAGAAAACTGAAGCCTGATTTTTCAATGCAATACTGTAGGTCCATCTTGCTTCTGCGGATTTTTCAGAGTTTATTTCCCTAAGCAAAATTCTCAGTTTAAAAATCCCTATATTAGTTCTTGGTTAGTATAAAGGCCACCGCATAAAGACCTAAATGAAACATAGAAATTGTATTTCTGTAGAACAGAGGAAAAGAAGAATGAAGCTTAAGACTCTTAGTGTTTCATGTAGGATAGTCATGACTTGGAAGTAGCACACTATGGCTGCTTTTGTAACTGTTCTCACCTGATCCCACTGAGCTGAATTCTTTGCTTAATATGTGCAACTTACTCCAAGGTCTTATTCACTTGATTATCTAAAGACTATCTAGCTTTTCTTTTATGTCACCTTAACATTTTGTGTCCTTCCATCTGCCCCAAACCCATGCAGCTTTTTTTTTAAATTATTTTTTTATTTCTTTTTGCCAAAGTCCTAGTACAACAGACACGACCACATGAGAGGGTAAGAGAACTATACAGTCCTGGGGTAGGTGTGCCATTGGGGGCTCTCCAAAGTCATCAGAAGCTCTTCAGGAGAAAGCACCACAAATCACAAATAGGGTATGAAGTCTTGATTCAGAGGTGGGCACAGAACCTGTCGGTGTTCTTGTTTCTGCTTATTAGCCTTCAGTGTTCCTTGCTCAGCTTCTGTACTTTGTTTTGTGTGGGATTGTGGGAAGGACTGACTTGAGCACTTTTACTGTAATCATGTGCTTGACAGTTCTCTTTTTCACTGATCAGCTGTGATCAGAATCAGTACATGCAAGATGCTGTTTGTACTGTAGTCAGAGTTTCTTCTGCTAAGCTTTCTGCTGTTTTGAAATTGTAATCCCTCTGGACATCCTATGAAGCATAAGTTTAACTCATCTGCTGGAGAGTTGTCTCTTGATTTTACAATTTCTATTGGACAGTTACATTTTTTGAAGTTGAGTGAGAATACACATGCCACGTTGGCTCATCTTAATCTCAGAATGAGATTCATTTAGCTTGAAGTCATGTGTCTTTCAGAGGATAAAAGGAAACAACAGCGATGTTATTCTACAGTATGGAAGGTTCTTGGAATGTGGACCACCTTGTGAGGTGGGTTTTTGATGCCTTGTCTATCACGAGCTTTTGATGATTAGGGACAAAATTATCTTGGTTTTATAGTGAAATGATATCCTATAGGAATGTGGAGCCTAAGCCTTAGGACATAAGGAAAAATTTTTTTTTTTTTTTTCCAGTCTAGATAATGAGAATGGTCAAAAACTGATCTCAAAAATGTGAAGGTTGCTTGTCAAATACTATACACAGTTGAACTGCCTAAGTTGAAAGGATTTGAAGAGCCTATTGACTCCATTGGTATTATTACATTAGTAACTCAGCTTTGTCATTTCAGTAAAACAAAGATAGAGTAAATACCTGAAAATGGAAATAATGTGAAATGGAAGTTATTACAAATGAAAGTTGTTGTGTAAACAAAAAATTCTGTTTTCTGAAATAGAAACATGTGTATGAGTTTGATTGTACTAGCTGTAGAAATTTTATAAAAAATACACCACGTATTTCTTGATACATGCATTTCTTGATAGATAAGATGGGCTATTCTGACTTTATTAAATAAAGTTTGAAAAACTTTTGTAACTTACCAAATCTATTCTTGCCAGGTATGAAAAATAAGGTGACAAGAGTCTCTGAAATACATCTGGAAACTTTTGTCTTGAATTCTGGATCTACAGAATTCAATCTAGCAAGAGTTCAGAATTGCGTTTTACAATTAGAATAAAATCAATATACACAAATACCTTATTTAATTATGCTTTCCCCACTCTATAGGGTGTTCAGTTGTTTTCAAGAGTGTTTTAATTAGGGCTTACAGGAAATATGTGTCCCCTACAAGTACCTCCAAGAGGTATTTTTGTTCCTTTGCTGTATTTCTTTCTTGTCCTAGTTAACCGTATATCCTTCACCAGTGATGTCAGTCGTTAAACTTTCTTCCTCCCTGTCCTTGCAAAATGCCAGTTTATAAGAATTTGTATGCTAAGGTTTTCCACGTCATTTTCTCCTTTGAAGTGCTCATGGATATTTGCTAAAAGAAAAATATAAAGTATGTCTCTCAGAACTCCTGTTGGGTACCTGGTCTTCAAAATCACTACTTTAAATATGTCTTGTAAAAGACCACTCAGTGAAGCATGAAACACTAATTATGTGGAGGAAACAGAAAAACTAGGACAAACATTGCTTTATGACAGATGAAGGTGGAAATAATGTGTTTAATTCAAACCCCAAATAAATATATAAGGGAAAGCAACTTGTGACTAAACATCAAATCGAGCCTGTGCAACTGGCTTCTGCTTTTTTACTGTTCAAAACTGTTTTCTGTTTTTTTCATTTCTTTATTCATATCACAGGTATTGATATTTATATGTTAAAATATACAGATATTCATATCTATATATTTTGTGATAAGAAGCATTTTTTATAGGTTTAGGAAGTACATTTTATATGTTAGATACTATCATAATCTAGATGGCACATTTTAGTTATGCCTTTAATTTCTCTTTAAATGCAGTTAAGATTAACAAATGGAGTTAGAACTTCTATGCAGCTTTTAAGTACATTAGATTAATAATCTGAAAAATATTTTTGTCTTTGATCAATCATAACTCATACTGTGGGACAAATGCTGTAAAAGATTAAAAATTGTATAAATTCAGCCAGAACACAGTAAAATGCAGTGGACAAAATTCTTTACTTCTCTTCAGCTAGAAAAAAAAAATAAAAAAAAGTCATATTAGAAGGTTGAGAGAATCTAAATCATAAATGCAAGAGATCTGTTCAAGAATGTTCTCCAAAATGCTTCTTATTGGCATAAGCTATTGTTTCATATTCTTAAATTGATTTTGTTTTTCTGCTTTGATTTTATGCTTTGCTTATTTGCCTTGATACTTTATTCTTCCTGTTCTCTGTTTGCTTTTCATTCTTCTCTGTGAAGCAAACAGCATGGAATATAGAAAACAAACTGGAGAAAAAATGAATACTCTGAGCATTTGGATTGAATTATTGAAAAGCATGAAATTGTGTTGCTATTCATTTGCTTGGTGAGAACTGAACAGAGAAGACTTGCGTGCTCCCATATTTCTGATGAGCCCCAGGCTCAGACTGTGCACCGGTGTTGCGGATTATAGAAAACAGGAAATCATTCACAATTTTTGTACACAGACATTTCTCCTTTTACTTTATTGTAGTACTTTTAACTTTTATGTCTTTTGGGTTCATGTTACAGCAACACTTTCCCCCAGGGGCGTGAATGCATATGTGGCTGATAAAGTTGTATTAAAGGATGTACTCTTTACTGGTGACTGTTTAGTTAAAATACAGGGTATAGCTTTCATTAGGGTACTGAACATGTCATATTTGTAGCACCCTTAGGATCACTTGAAAATGAAGAAGCCAGAATTTACCTTGTCGGGACGGGAAATGTCATGATGAAACTGCCACTGCTGAGTATGAAATATTCCGGAGGCATTGTGGAGACCCTTTCAGGACTCCACTGTCAGGAAAAAAAAATGAAAAAAATAAAATAAAATTCAGTAAAAGTAGGATCTCCAAGTAATTGAAGGTTATGAGAAATGTCTGGCATGACTATTATGCCACTAGGTTAGGAGCTAGGATCTTATTTTCAATGTATTTTACTAATTCGGATAAGAATAAGAGTAAGAATAATAGTCCCCAAACCAAACTGAAGCAAAAAGTTGGATTTTGATTCTTCTGCTCCAAATATATTTCACTTATGTAAATAAGTTTTCGTGTAAGTATTTACAGAATGTATGAATGTGAAATATGATCTTAGATTTAAAAATGTGTAGAGGTATATATAAACACATAGATCTAAAGAACAGTATATATACACAAACACACACACAGACTGAAAGAACAATTTGCTGTATAGCTGTTAAATAATTAACACCTATTTCTTAATGAAGAATTTGCATTTAGTTCTGTTGTATGCTGTGCAATATTAAAACATTGCTTACCTTCTAGGAGCCTTAAATGGCATTGATCTCCGCCACACCCAAAAGATGTTTGCAAAGAGGATTCATTTCCTTACAAATCAGATAGCTAAACTAGGTAGAATGAGTCACCCTTAGAGATGTTGTTGCTTTTCTGTCAACTAAATGGGAAGGTAAGGCTAGATGTCTACCTTTTAGGTGATTGAATCATGCTCAGTAAATTTCACCATAAAGGTCCTGTATCAGTTTTCTTAGTATCCTGCCTCTGTCTTATGATTAAAGACTACTTGTTCATTTGTGTGATTTGATCACTGAATTGTAAAAATGCATCTCCTTCTTCCAAGGAAGAGGCATAACTTGTTTGTTAGGCTCAAGGGACATCACTGTCACAGAAGTGACTGAAATCTTCAGAAGGGAACCTGCTGGTAAAATGAGACAGCTGAGGTGGCAATTGAGTGCATTCTTCTGACCGAAGGGAAAGATTGGGAGTTCATGGGAATGACAGACTACTACTAGCAGTATAAAATTGTTCTGAAAGTGCAGAAGAGGCATATTCTCACCTCTCTACATTCTAGAAAGATTGTCATGAAAGAAAATCCTTAGAAGTATGAACATTTCTCCATCCCTTGATTTTGTTAGTGTTTTGTTTAAATATGATATTCTAGAGTAGAGAAGGCGAGCAGTAGAAAAGCATAAAAGGATTTTTCATTGTCTGAGAAATAAACTTTGGTCTTTTTAGAAAGTCTGCATTTTTCTTTTTTTTCAGATTGTCACTGGAGAATCATTCTCTATGATACATTCTTATATACTCATGTATGAGTGACAGACAGAATTTGATACGTCATTTGAAATATTTACCTATTTTTGAATGAGTAAAGACTCTTTTTTTTTTTTTTCCTGTTTAGAAATTATTCACTAGTTAATTTAATTACTTGATGTGGATGATAGGTGTGTATAATACAGGGGAATCACTTAATGATGTAAATATTGCATATTCCTTGAAAAGAATCTAAAAACTTCAGCTCATAATTTAGCAGAGTTTAATTAACTTCTTTGAGAAGAAAAATTGCTCCCTTAAGTCTTAGCTTAGCTAAGCAAGTCTTTTAACATTGCCACTGACTATAGTTATTCTAATATTCTGAAAATGCAGAGTGCAGTTGATTTATCTTGCAGTAGTCTTGTTAATCTGCAGGAAGTCATCTAGTGTCCTCCTACCTCTGATACAGGATTATGGTGGAAATCTATTCTTCTTGCTGTAAATCCAATAACAAAACCACTGCTGATTATATTTTGTTTGTATTTATGCTTTCTGAGAACCATCAATATTGTACTACCTATCAAGTAACGCATATGGTTGTGTTTTCATCTGAGTTATTAATTCATCCCAAACTACATGTTTTTCCTTTCAGCTTTAATGGTCTGCTTATCTATATTTTACAGCCGTGGTCAAGATAATTATTTTGAGTCCCTGCCACAAAGAGAAATAGTCCTGTGCACTGAGGTGACTGTGCTAGTACTCAAGCATAAAGAGAGTAAAGAGAGGGCGTAGACTCTTCTGACGTACTTGCTGACAATGTGACATTTAAAGACATTTCAATGTACTGCTGTTATAAGGAGAGGTTTTCCCAATCTTTCTTACTAGTATATACCTATTCAGAGATGAAAGCATTCAGTCCCCAATTTCTTTTGCCTTTAAGTTCTATACAGGAAATCACAGCACCTTTTCTTGAGCAAATCTATCCACTACTTTAAACTCATTAAATGTGATACAATTGAAACAAGAATTCTAGTGCAGAGTGAGTGAAAGAGAACAGCAAAACACCAAGGGCTAGATTAATCCTCTCTAATGCCATACATTAGAGTTGGTATGTCCATAGTGCAGACAGCTCTTCTAGTCTCTCCTGCAGTTGATGGAGAGAGAGAGGGCAGTGAAGGTTTGGATGGGCCTGGCTGTTCTTCAGAAGTTCCTGTCTTTCTAAAAAGAACAGAAGATAATGTTCTTGTTATTCTGTAAGGCTGTGGACCCACAAGCTTTTACTTGTGCATCCCTTACAATCAGAATTCGTAGTAAACCCAGTTTTAGTGACTTTCTACTGAGTCCATCTTCAAAACATGTGCTGTTCCTTTCCCGTAACTAATGCATATGTGACTGGGTTTCTAGGTACAGATAGCATTAATCATCAATTGCTTTATCATAAGAGATGTCAGTGTCATCAGTTAGTGACAACCTAAGTAATGTGAAGCAAGTCTGTCGTATGGGACCCAAGCTGATTACAAAGACTGCTGGTATAGAGTTCATGGTTATCAATAGGATTAGAGGAATAGGCTGCATCCCCTCCCCCCCCCCCAAAAAAAAAATATATATATATTTAATCAAATCTTCCATTCAAAAAGCTAAAAGGAAAAAAAAAAAAAGCAACAACTAGAGTAAAACCTGCTTGAATATCCATACTACACACTTAGGATAGTGAGTTAGTTATGGGCATCCCACTATGTAAGGAAATCTGAAATCCCACAGAAAATAATGTACTACACTCAAACAGTTAGGGGTGCACAGAGTTGTGATCATTGTTAATCTATATTTACTATAGATGTGTATTAACTTGGTTTTAGTATTGCTTGCTGTAATTGCTATGAAGATACCAGTGCCGACCTCAGAAAATCATAAAAAGTAGTTTAAAATAAACCTTTAAGATAATTCAAAATATTTTTTCCTCTTTTCGTGAATAAACATTTTACTGAATGAGGGAATTCCTTGTCTCTGGAGTAAATCAGGTGTTCTTAGTCTCTGTACATAGAGAAAAATTCATTAATTGTGTGACCAGTCTGTGACAGAAGCACTAGACCAGATTTATCCTGGAGGAAAATGCAACATATGGGAAGACAGAAGAAAATGTGTGTTGTGGGAGGTTCTTTTTATGAAACATGGAGTCACTGTAAACACTGCCCAGAAAATCAGAAAATTGGAATTGGTTCAAGCACAAATAGATTAATAGACACACTTCAGTTAGCAAGAGAGATGACAGATAAATTACCACATAGTTGCTACAATAAAGGATGCAGTACCCAAATCTCATCTTCTACATGGTAACTGGCATAAAGTTGTTTGAAAAATTGCTTCATAAAATTAAATTGGGTTGTAGAGGTCTTGTATCTGGTTTAAATTAATTTTGACTGCTACATGGATCCAAGCAGAAAGTCAGTTTGTGCTTCGTTTCCTTTTTCTGCTTAAACCTTAGAAGTTATGCCTGTTGCTATGGTGTCTTCTTCTAATTGTAGAATTGTTCCCTAGGTATTACTCTGATATCCCACATATCCTATAGCTAGCTAGCTTCTAATTTCTGTTTCAAATAGATATAGATTAGTAGCAGGATTTAAAATTCTGAAATGATTAAGTAGCAATCTCTTCTGAAAGGCAGAAGGTAAAGTCTTGTTTCTCTTGGGTTGGTAGTAGACTCCCACTAAACAAGATGAATGGACAAGTGCAGGTAAAGTTGCCTTGTACTCTCATGGGCTTAGGTACAGGATGCTTGGAAACTGTTATTTTTCTGAATCATGCAGAATCACAGAACCATTATTTTACAATAATAAAATAAAATCTTAGATCAAAGTATTAGATCTTCATGAGTTGGTGGCACAGGATTTACATAGAGGTAATGTAAATGAATAGTCAAATACAAATAGAAGTAGAAATAAGAGAAGAAATACCATTTCAATTTAAGCACAAGTAGTAGGTGGAATTAAAGGAACAGCAACAACTTTAGGGAAGAAGCTAAAGTCTAACAGTACGAGGTTTCCTGGGAGTAAATTAGGGGATTGCTAGGACTTAATAAAGCTTAATAATTCTAGAAATGAAAGAAAAAAGTAAAAATCAAACATTTCAGAGCAACTCCATTAATAGCTAGAGTAGTATAAATTGAAGAATAAGAGTAGGAGCAATAATAAATACTTACTTTGACCTTAGCTTTTAAATAATTAAATTTCGTGACTTTAAAAAAAAAAAAAAAAAAAGCAGAATTCAGGCATTTCAATGTCTAGACTTTGTAATTATGCAGTTTAACACAGAAAGGCATTACTGGCACTGTTGAAAAATGAAAGAAACAGTTTAAAATGTCCTTCTAAAATTAGTGCTTGCTGACAGCAACTGTTTTGGGACCACTGTTACTGACCAAAATGGGTGCTTAAATATTTTGAGTTTGAGTCAGGGCTGAGGAGATTTTTGAGTCAGAACACAAGTATGGCTGAACGTCTCTTGTCCTCAAACATTTAGATGAAGTAAAATTCCTTCTGATCAAATCAGATTCAGTGTTCAGACCTAACATTAAAAGACTAATAGAAGTATATGGAAGGTCATGTCTGTTTGAGGAAGCCCAGATAAAATTCGCAAAAGAATATTAGAAATCAAACTGGGAAATACAAAGTGATACTACTAAGTGAAAACTTTTGTTTATGTATGAGGAACTTGTTCTGTCATGAAGTCAAATGCAGTGAGATGACTACCATTACCAGATAGAAGACACCATTTTCCCCATCCACCTCTGGGTATGTTTATTTTCAGAAATCTTAAGTGAAACTCTTGCGAGTCACTTTTTTTCTCCCTATCCCAGATGCTATTAAGACCAAGGAACTGTAGGGTTCAAAAATACTGTATGATGTGTATAATATTCATTGCAAGCTAGGAAAATGTTATTCTTTACTCAGATTATGCATTGCATGTTACTTGGTTTTACTGTTTACTGCCTGCTTGAAGCCAAACTGCTAAGCTGGGAATTGGCATGTGCAAGAACCTGAAGAACGCTAAGATTTAAGAAAGTATTAGTTTTTTGTTTGTTTGTTTGCTTTTGTGTATGCATTTTTTTCAAAGTAGTTTTAAGAAAGGTCATTATTTGACAATATTAACACTATATCTAAACACTATTAGAATAGGCAGGTTTTATTTGTAGTGATTCAAGTTCAGGATGCTCAGAGTGCTGAAAAGCTGTTTCTGGTAAAGTGAGTGGAGAAGCTCCACAAATGGCACTGGACCTTTCAGTACATTGTCCACAACAATTATGTCTTACAATTTCTTTGTAAGAGAAACCCATTTTGCTTAGTGTAGCGTGCTCTGTGTTCCAGGTGCATGCTGGTGCAGTGGTACCTGTGCTGAAGTCTGTGTTGCCGTGCATTTGTCATCAGCATCTATGTACTGCAGGACCTGGGAGAGGCCAGGTTGCTTAGATCAGTTGGTAATCCCTGCAGAAAAAAAATAAGAGGCCGAATTAGCTTCGGGATCTGATCATGAGAAGAATAGGCAAAGGCCTGGGAAGAGGTCTGGTAAAGTCAGAAGAGCATCTTGTAAGACACTACTCATGTATCAGTATTGACACTGTACATTACACATAGAACAACTATCAGCTCCTATTCCAGAGTGAGTCGGTAAACTGGTGAGAACTTGCAATACTTGTCTCTGTATTGACATTTCAAGTAATACATCCAGACAGGAAAAAGCTTTATGCCATTTCCTCATGGAACCTGACATTTATAGTTAAGATTAGGAACGGAACTTGTGTTCCTGCTTTAAGGTAATACCTGCGGAATAGTAGGTGCAATAGCATAAAGAAACGCTAAGTTTTTGAGTGTACTGTTCTGTACTGTGACCTTCATTATTTAATGCTTCTGCTTGTTGCATACAGTAATGCTGGTGGGAAGGTGTTTGGCCCTTTTTTTGACTGCCATCAACTCAATAAATAGGCTTTTGGCTGCCATCTCTCTGTATTGTTCCTTTGAGCCAAAGTTTTGGCTGAAAACTTTGATTGGATTTATTGTAGATACTGGGTCATTCAGTTAATATTCTCTAAAAGTCTAAATGTTTCCCCACACACACACCCCACCCCCCACATTGCACTTTATCTCACTTTCTCTCAGTGTTGACATTTAAACATGTAATTGTTTTGTTTATTTTTGATAGATGCAGTGGATATGAAGAGAGGCTTGCATGTACGCAGAAACCAATTTTGTGATATGTTTAACTGTTTCAGAAACAAGAAAGCAGTAATATATTTTCTCAACATTAATTTGCAAGTATATTTTATACAAAATACAAAAAATTATACAAAATATACAAAATATACAAGTATATTTGATATAAAATATACATTTGATATATCTTGAACTATCTGTAATTAATTGCTTGCTAACAATGGTAGTTGTCCTCAAAAGTTTTATTAAGGTGATTTTCAGATTTGTTAGCCATGTTTCATTATATTTTGTGACAGACAACACAAGTGTTGCTTTAAAAGTAAGAAAGTAGCAATTAATTTTATAATGTGTTTCATTAGTTTATTTTTTATTTTTTTAGTGGGACACCTATCAATCTGTTGTAGTATATTTGTGTAATAGTTCTTCTAATGGTAATTTTGTTAATGAAGGTAACTTTAGGTTAACCCCTGAACATGATCTTAGTTTATGTGTTGCTAGTATTCCTAAATGTATTTTTTCTTTTCTATATTTCTGTATTTCCTCTGTTATATGGACAGACACCTTCTATGATTTCACAATGCTATGTGTTAGTTATAGTTTCTTTTCTACATAACGGCCTTGGCCACCATGGCATCTCTAAAGTCCTATGAAAAATGAAGTCACCCTTGGCTTTCCTGGGATTTTCTTGCTTTCACATTTGAGTGTGAAGGAACTCACAGGATTTTGTGACTAAGTAACAGAATAAGGAATTCAACACTAGAATTTGATTAGGGAATGAAAATGAGAAACAGGTATCTATTTATCTCCTCCTTGTAACATAAATGATAAATGCATGAGAAATATGGAAGGTACTTATGTGTCTGTAAAAGCCTTACAAGCCAAGTTCTAAGCCACTGGACCAGAAGAGGAATATAATTTTACTTTTTTTTTTTTTTTTTTAAGTATAGGTTTTTCTTCTGTTATTGCCAGCATCTTTGTATCCCAAGAACCTGGGAGTAATCTAGAGAGCTTTTGGATCTCCATTTAACATGATCAGGTTTTCCAGAGTTTTATCTGAAGCTTCTGTCTTTGACAAAATATTACAGGTCAAAGAGTTTGTTAATTATTTTCTTAATGGCAATGCTTATTGCATCAAAGATTACTCTAGATGAAAAGGTTATGAGATAGCATTAGGTTTCCCGGAGGTCTTTGAAATGAAAAAAATTTTCCTTTTTTTGTATGATGAAGAACATGGAGTTTATATCACGAATGGATGTCTGGACAGTAGGATGTGAGCAGTGCATGTGATGCATTGCTTTGTGTTCTGCCTTGATTTGTTCTGTATGCCATTGCCACTCTGCTTGTTTATCCTGCTCATGAAATAGTCATGTATTCTCTCAGAATTCCGAGAGGAGCCAGTCCAAGCTGATAGATACACACATAAATGGCATGGGAGAAAAAAAGGCTTTGAAAATGAAATTTGGAAATCCTTTTTGGTGTGTGACAGATACGAGATGTACACCAGTCCTTCTCTCTACTAGTTTGCTTTTTGCACACAAAGAGCAAACGGTTAGTTATCTCAAAGGTCCAAAGCAGGAAGCAGGGTATTTATGATAAGTAAAATTGGATTTGGTGTAAAGATTAATAACATGAGACATTCAGTGGAACTTATTAGCCCAGAAGCTTAGCAGGATGGATTCTGCGTTTCTAGTAAAAGGATAAAAATTATATAAAACTCAAGTGATTTATTAAATATATATATAATAATGCTTCAGACCTCAAATGTCACCATATCAGGAATTCTCTTAAGGTTTAAATACTTTCATTTATTAAAAGTCAAAAGTTGGAGCTACAGTGTAACTTCCTTACACCATTTATTTACTTACTTTTAGAACCCTGCTTTGTGAAAAACCCTGTTAGAGATTTTTTAGTATTCAAGAAAGATTTGGGGAGAATACATTTCAGTGAGAAACATAAATTTGCTAAAGCATTATAAAGGCAGAACATTTTCTAGGTCTAAATCTAACTTCTAAATCTCATTTTGTAGATGTTATTTCAAGGTTTTGTTTGTTTGTTTGTTTTAGTATGTGTTAGTGTACACATGAGAGTATTTGGAATACAGAATGTCTTCCTGTAAAAATATTTAGCAGCTGTTAACTCTGTTAGGTTCCCTACCAATGCAAACATGTATTCTGACAATTCTGTGTCAAAAACTTGCTTGCCACTGGAAAATGACTGCAATTCCCTCTTAAATAAGTATAGATTTCACTGTTTATTGGAAATTCATTACTTATATTTTCTACAGTTGTTGAATAAAATTGTAGATTTGAGAACTTATATAATTCCTTTTCAATAGGCACAGATAATGTGGTTTTATTTGTTTGTTTGTTTTTGTGCTGTGTGTACCAACAATGATTTCTAAAAGCCTGCTCCCACTCATCATTTTAAAGGTTTCGGTTACTGTATTGTATGGTTTTGTATTGCATTTTATTTTACTAGTGACCTTCCAGTACTGCTTTTATGAGTACACCAGGTAAAGTAAGTTGAAGTTTTTGTCTTGATAGAAAAATGTAGCAAATAATGAAGTACACAAGGCTTTGCATCATTTCTCTTGCTGTGACAGTGGGAAGAGTACTGTGTTCTGTCCTGCAAACAAGCTTATCAAACATTTCTCACTTTTCCTGTAGTCTTTATGTCCTTTCCTAATAAAATAGGTGGCTCATTTATTCTACAGTTGTGATATCATAATACTATATAAATTTCAGTGAGGATGGTAAGTGCCTATTCTGATTCATCCTGACTTCTATCAAACTGACATATGAATCAGATTGTTTGAAATCACTAATAGTCCTTCAGCTTAGAAAGATTAATTAATATTACCAAATTTGAAAGTACATGCTATGTTTAGATCCATAAGGTCAATAATTTGTTCAGAAGAGTTCAAAAAGCTACAGAGCAGTATTTAAGTCTACATGAAGACAGTCTGTATATCTCTACCATAATATGAATATATGCCACTTGTGCTGAGTTTATACAGTTCACTTTTCTCAAACATATATGATTCAGCATTATAGTTCTTAATTATTTTCTTCAAAGGTCTGTGCAGCGCTTTCTATTGCTGCTTTGTTAACGCAGATTCTACTGTCGTATCTTCACTCTCCTATTAAATTAATGTTTGGCTCTTGTTCAACAGCACACCCATTTTCTGATGATGGATCAGTTTGTTAGCAGTATAAATCTGGTTTTGTCATGTGAACAATCATTTAAAATTTTGCAGTGGTATAAATATAATACCCAAACAGATTCTTGCCTCCTCACCCTCTTTTTATTACCTGTCCTAGCTTTTAATTATATATACTTTCTGTCAACCCATTCATTAATCCCTTCATCTACACCGTTGCTCTTTCACAATTCCTTTCTTATTTTCTTTCTTTTCTTCATAAATTATCCATGGTCTTCAGCTAAATAATATTAAAAAATCTTTCCTGTTTTTTTCTTTTTTTTTCCTTTTTCATATAGTTCACATACTAAATTCATCCTCCCTCTTTGCCTTTGAATTCTTTCAGTGTAAGTAAAAGGTGCCTAACGTTGTTCTGCAATGTGGACTCCCTGTATTTTGCTCTGTAAAAATCAGTCTTACAGTTAAAAGTAGATGCCTCTGTTGTTCTGTTATGCTGTTTCTGCTGTCTCAGATGTCTTTTTCACAGTACATAATTCTCATTCCTCATCCAGTCTCTCCCTTCTTGAGTTACACCTTTTTTTTTTTTTTTTCCCTGCTTTTTCAGGTACTGCCTTCATATCTATGCCTCCTCTCTTTCTTCTCTACTCATATATCCATTCAGAGAGTCAGAGAGTTTCAGCTCTCCAGTATAACAAAAATACTGCTATTGAAAGTCACGTTCCTCTAACCACATCATCCCTCTCTTTAAATACTTGTATTCTTACTTTTACCTTCAGAGACATATTTCTTCTCTATCCCTTTCTGATCTACTGACCTCAGTGTCATGCTCCAAATACCTCCTAATTATGTGTTGCTTCTCTCTTGTTTTAGCTACGTTAGCCTAAGGTTTTGTCTCCATCTATTCTACCTTTCATAACAGTGACCCATTTTTTCTCAGCTACAGGATTTCCTGTTTCCTGAGCACTTGTTTTCAACCTTAGCAAAACATCTCTCCTTAAATCCCACTACATCATGGAATAGTTTCTAATTTGTTCATATCTGCAGTGATACCTGCATGCCACCTTTATTGAAGGTTTATGCTATACCTTATCTTGTGAAAGATGCTCTGAAGAGATTACTTTAATGTATCATTTAAATATGCAGCATTAGAGAAAGGATGATTAATATTATTATGAATTAATATTATTTCAGACAAATTTAGAAATCCTTCTAAGATACTTATGCTTTGTGCTTTCCATCTCATCATTTTTGGTTCTCACCTTGTAATGTACTTTTCGCTTCACTAAAAGTATGATAATGAGGCATGCATAATTGAAATGAAAATCTCTTCAGAACCCCTTCTGATTGAATATGTTGAGAATCGTAATCAAGTACTCCTGAAGTTACAGAAAATTATGCATATTGATGCACAGCAAAAAGTCTGGGCTCTGCATGAGTCGCTTAGTTGGCTGACATACTGTCCTTAGAACTGTTTTAATCGCAAAAAAAAAGTATCAGGGGTACACTAATGGGCAGTAAAGCAAGTCAATAATCTTGCATATGCACAACAAAAGAGCTCTATGAAGTAAGTGATTAAATAACACTGGTGCTTATTCAATGCATTTTATGTACAGAAATGGTCTCCAAAGGAGCAGAAAATCCACAGGAACAAGAAATTCTTGTGTCTTTGATACATCCACGATTTTCTCTACAAATGCATATTTACTTGTAGATGCAAATATTTATTCAATTAGCTTGCATACTGAAGCTATTCTCTCCTGACTTTTTGGATAGTGAAGTATGACCCCAAACACTCTGCAATTCTGTAATGCCTTTTCTTCCAACAAGTTCTGTAGTTTAGTAGGATTCTTCTGAACAGCTGATTTCTCTCTCTGAATTACAGATATTGCTAAATTCTATAATGTATGCCCTGCTACTAATGAATAATTACAAAAGTGTGACATAAGGTGACACAGAAACGTTTAAACTATTAAAGTAAGAAAGTCAGGGCATGAAAAATTAAGAAATTCCAGCAATAAGATTCTCTGTGCAACCTTAACGCAATTTATAATCCGTATTACATCAGGTAAATTTTGTAACTGCACAATAACCTATTAAAAACCAAAGTGCCTCACTTGGTGTATAAGGTGGAGAGCACTGACAAAAGCTATATTACAGAAAGAACATCATTACCTGTTCTTGTAGTGTCACTGTGCTGTAATTATTTTGAAACAGCAAGATTCCTTGTGGTGAAATATTGTCATTAGCTGTTCTCATAGCTATTCTCTTGCACCCTGTGATAGTTACAGGATGCTTTATTATATTACAACATTTCTTTTTAGAACATGCCTGTTATGCATTTCACCCTTTACATAGATATAAATGTCGCGTAGGAAAATATTAAGGCCAAAATTATCAAAGTTGTCAACTTACTACTTTAGACTATTTTGCATGCTATAACATATTATTTGTTCAAAATGGGTCTCTGGTACTGGTTAAGTAAACAAAGCACTTACGGGATCCCAGGGTTTGAATCATATGATAACATGAGGAAGATGTTGAAGCTGCAGGTGACACCTGTGATTTACGTTTCTTGTTTGTCATGCAGGGATTGTGTGGTTGTGTCAAGAGAAGAACTCAGCATTTCTGAGTAGAGTGCAGGGGATGTAACCTACAGCACTGCCCCAGGCTGCCTTGCCGTGCTCAGCTGTGGCCAAGACACTCGTCATGAGGGCACCGTCTGGCCAGGGCAGCGAGTGGGGCACATGTTCTGTGGGGAGAAAAATGGTATATGAAAACACACAATCAAATACTTGTTAATATATGTATGCCAGGAACTTGAAGTAATGCTTTGTGGATGACTTGGTGTTACTGCTCACTGACTCTGGAGTACTAGACTGCATCTGCAATTCATGTGCTTCTTGTGTGTTTGTTTTGATGTGCACTTAATGCTTTTTTTTGTTTGTTTGTTTTCCTAATGTGTGGTGTATCTTTTTTAAATATCTTTTTTTTTTTTTTCCTCTCTGGAAGCTGAAAAATTAGAAATTGAATCGTGCATTCCTATTCCCAGTTTGGTTTAAGTATTTTCAGTTAGATGCTTCAAATATTTCACAGGACAGCCCTTAGCAAGTGAAGGCAGTAGTGTTAGTGGAACAGGTGAAAGCCTTTTTTCTCAATAGAGACTTGCTTCTAGTCAAGAACAGGGGCATACTTTTCCTGTTTATTTTACAATATTTTGCTAGGTAGTACAGGACCATAAGGACTCAGCACTGGTTGATGTTTAGCCTGTTGAGACACATCCTCAGTTGGTTACAGACTTCTTTTGTCTGTTCTTCACTGTTACTTTGTTCCATCTTTCCCTATCTCTTCCTGCCCAGATAACATCCTCTTTTTCATCCAAGCACTTTGGGCAGCAGTAAGAAGAAATATACGAACGAAGAGCTTTCAAAAAAGGTATATATAGCCTGGAAATAGATAAGAAGCCCAAAGAAATAATTCTAGAGACAAATCTACCAACTTCTGTAGCCACAGGATGCGGTTCCCTGGTACATAAAAAGATGAGCAACATGAAAAAAACTGTACTGGATTTACCATGCACCATAAAGCTTCAGAGATTTTAGAAGTCATAGTCTTATGAGAATGTTTGGAACATATGTCTGCTAAAATAAGTTGAAGGCCCGTACACTGCCTAATGAGGTCAGTTTTGTATGGAAAAGCCTGAAGAAGTATTTCTGACATAAAAGCCATATTCTGGTTTAATTCCACGTTTCCGGATATTATGATGTAAGACCTCAGTTTCTAAGAAATTAAATTTTAACCTGGAAGAAATATTTTTCTTTCCTCAGTTTCACTCTTAGAAAGAATAAGACTGTTTATAGCTGATACTTTCAAACAGAAAAAGAGAAGAGAGAACCAAGAAAACAAATGAAGAAGACACCTGGTACAGTAAATGATATCATAAGCAACATTTGCAAGAAAGGAAGCATGTGAAAACTGTCTTTTCTTAGGAAAACTAACTCTGTATATACTATCTGCAGTATCTCGTGTGTTAAAATAAGTGCAGAATGCTCTGCATGAAAATGATATTCTAAATTAACTTGAATTCAATATAGATCCTTCTGTTATAGGCAGAAGCCTATAAGTCCTTAGCCTTTTTAAGGTAAGGACTGCAGCTCTGGACATTATCCAGCTTTTGCAGTTAATTATAACTGTAGACAAGCTTCTAAATTTTGAATCGCAGTCATATCTGTGGTGCTGCTTCCTCAGTGTCTAAAAGAGGTTTGACTATTAATGGAAGCTTATTGGCTGAGGTTCTATCCAGAAATACTGACACTATTTTTTTTTGTTCAAGCTTTTTTATATAGATGGCATAACACTGTGTAATATTTAGTACTATGTTAAGGCACTTGCTAATGTTTATAGTTCAGTTTTATATAGAGGAATATTCATTATGAAGAAATAACAATCATAAAATCAGATGTGGAAAAATCATAAAAGTACTACAAAATAGTCATATCAGAAAACATACAATACCATAAATGTCTTTTAAAGTCCATTTGATACAGAAAATGAAGAGTTTAAGTCCAAAAGCATGTCTTTTAAAATAACTGTTAGAAACTTATAACCACTAAAATATTGTAAAACATTTTAAATAACTATTACACCTGCAGCGCAACATTCTACTTGTTAAATACTAAAACATAGTAGAGTTTTACTACATTCAATGCTTATTACTAGTGCACAATTACTTACGCAGTTTGTTTCTACAAGCAAATCACTGTTGTTTCTAGCTGAGGCAAAGAAACATGCCATTCAGGTTGGACTTCCACTCTAACCTTAGAGCTTCTCACCTACATGGTCTGTAGAACTAGTCTTCTACTTTTCTACTGATCTTCATTGTGCATTCAGTAGTAGTGTTGTTTTACTGATGATTATATAAGATTATGAGAGAGAAAAGTTTTTAAGGAGAAATATTATAAACCATAGTTTTATTAAAAAAAAAAAAAAAAAAGTAAAAGCTCAGAAGATGACCGTTGAGCAAATCCAGAATTCCCAGTTTCTTCTCCAATACTGTAGAGCACTAAGACTACTTCAGCTTTTAGATCCACATTGTGAAGAAGAGGAGCCATAATGGCAGCAGAGAAACAAGAATCAGGAAGATGAGTTGCAAGGCAAATAGGTCATATGAAAGCATTGGATCAAATTAAAATGTTACAATCTGTGTGAAAGAAGAAGTTGTTGGAACTGGTTAGACATCTCTGATTGAGTTCGAAGACCAGAAGCTCTTGGGATGGAATACTGCAAAAGCTAAAAGCAAAAGGCTGAAATGTGAGCATTCAGATGATAAAATATATCTTTAAGGATAAAGATAAAAAATAAAATAAACATACTGTTGTTGATAAAGAGGAAGGATGAAATATTCCTTTTATACTGCTGGAAGATTTTATATATGGTACTGAGAGACATGGCTTAATGATGGGAGTAGGTCAGGTAGACGGGTTGATTTGATGATCTTAAAGGTCTTTTCAAACCTAAATGATTCTGTGATTCTGTGATACTATATCACAGCTAAATGCTTCAGGAAGCTTTATGTTAGTTAAACGTAAGGAGGAACAATATTGTTAGTAGTTGTTATCTTGAAAAAATCGTCTTTGAAGAAAGTGAAAACATAAAGCCCTCTGTGTTTCCAACCTACAGTAATGGGTGTCCTGAACTGAAGGCTTCCAATCTGTGTCTATCTCCCCAGTCAAGGCAAGAAAAAAGTGTATGAGAAATGATTATATATAAAAAAAGCTGTTCAGACATAGTAATGAAGACAGAGGAATAAATATCGTGCATGTAATTTACATTACACAAATCTTCCAGGGATTTGTCTGTACGAAGAAAATTAGAGCTATAAATTTTGTGACAAATTCATAAGTTTTGTTACAAGTTTAGTCATAATTATCATTTCATCATTTAATTGAGCTTCTGGATCCCAAGAGGGGGATATAAGCAACTAAAATCCTCAGTGCTGTTGGACCTTTTGTTTGCTAACACGAGCCTGCCTTTGCCATGTTGGTTTGTAAGATGTGTGTTTGATCAACTAAAAAAGGTAATTCCTGTACTTTATTACTCAGTGTGGAAAGTATTACTCCTTGATGGTTATGCTTATTTCCATGATGCCCATCTCATGAAAGACTAGCAAAATACATCAAAACAATACATTGAAATCATATATATGATACCTTCACCGCTGCTATCTTAATAGAGCTTAGAAAGAGAAAAGGACTAGTCCAGTCAGTGATAGCCTGCCAGGCATAGATTTTTAGTGTTGTGCACATGCAGTGGTTTATTTTTATATATATATATTTGTTGTTTGATTTGCTTTAGTTTTGTTTTTGTGGCTTCCCCCTCCCCCCCCCCCTTTAAAACAAAAACAACAACAAAAAAACACAAACAAACAAAAAAAACACCACGCTCTAAGGGGTTAGAAAGGACTTGGTGGCTGAGTGAAATAGTTGTATATATTGAAGAAGCTGAGGCTTACTGTGTAGGTCTGTGGGATGTAGAGAAGGAGGAAAATAAAAAGCAACCTCTTGAGGGGTACGAAGATGGCAAAAAAATGTAGAAAGGCTGTTTTTATCAGTTGATGATGCCATTCCAAGTAAACATCAACTATCCTAAGCTAAACAATAATTTCCGATGTTAGAAAAGACTACTGCCCATGGCTAGCAATTGATTCTTTCCACGTACTCTGTGGCAGGTAGTGCCCAATGATAGAGAAAATTGCAAACTAAACATGATATTACAAAGTAATAGTTTCCTTTGAATCAATAAAATAATTGAAGCCAGCAGGGTTAATGTTTTCTGAAGCGAAGTTCATAGAATCCATTCTGAGCTATTTAAGCAGAAAATCTTTCTACTGACATCTTGGTTCTTCCCTTGGTGTCCCATGCTTCGTTCCACTTTATCTTCTTAATGTTGCCATCTTTGTCTGCATTTCCAACAAAGTTCATTGCTTTTGACCTGCTCCTTATGTCTTCAGCAGAACTCTCTTCTTATGTGCTAAGTTTTCATCTAACTACTTCATCAAAATGCACAGCTTTTGGGCTTATGCTAAATTCTGAGTTGACTGGACTGAGCAAAAGAATTTAGTGCTTGAAATTGCTTGGAGGACAATGACTGCAACTACCCAACAGCTGGACAACTTAAATGATTACACAAAACTAAAAATTTTTGTAAAGCATCAGCCTTGGAAGTAATTCAGATTGCAGGGCAGGAGCCGTAACACTAAAAAGACAGTGAGTTGTAGGAAAATGATTTCCAGGATTAACAAGCTGCAGAATGTATGCTTACTGAACTGTTAGAAACCAGTGAAGGGGAAAAATGAGAACTATCAATGGCTGCAGAAGATGAGAACCGTGAGAAAATGAGAGGTGCAGGCAAAATGGATGGCTAAGCCAATGACATTTTGCAGTGATAGAGGTTGGACGCAGTCTTTTTTATTTTTCAGTTAGACAAACTCTGACTTGAAAATTGAAATAAAACAACTAAAAAAACTAAAAACAACTAAAAAAACTTTTTTCCCTATTATAGTTTCTTTAAAAATTTGAAAGTCATTACAAAAACACAGTAGTTACCGCTTTCTGCAAAAGTTAATTTGATACTGAAAAAGCAAAGAAAGATTGGGAGTGATACCGACAATACTTATTTTTTGCCAGTTTTCATTTACAATATTACTAACCACGGTTTCTGGACAGAAATGTGTTCATGTATGCTGGACATTGAGTATGTTCTAATTTGATTCATTTTGAAAATTTTGTTCTCCATACATATGTAATATCCAGAAATCTTTGAGACTCTGAATTCATAGAATCATAGAAGCATAGAATCACTTGGTTGGAAAAGACCTTTAAGATCATCAAGTCCAACTGGTAACCAGGCACTGCCAAGTCTAACACTAAACCATGTCCCTAAGCACCACATCTACATGTCTTTTGAAGACCTCTAGGGATGGAGTTTCAACTACTTCCCTGGGCAGCCTGTTCCGATGCCTCACAACCCTTTCAGTAAAGAAACGTTTCCTAATATCCCAACTTAAACTTCCCCTGGTATAACTTGAGGTCATTTCCTCTTGTCCTGTTGCTTGTTGCTTGGGAGAAGAGTCCGACCACCACCTTGCTACAACTTTCTTTCAGGTAGTTGTAGAGAGCAATAAGGTCTCTCCTGAGCCTCCTTTTCTCTAGACTAAATAACCTCAGTTCCCTCAGCCTCTCCTCATAAGACTTGTTCTCCAGGCCCTTCACCAGCTTCGTAGTCCTTCTCTGGACACGCACCAGGGCCTCGATGTCCTTCTTGTAGTGAGGGGCTGAAAACTGAACACAGTCCTCGAGGTGCAGCCTCACCAGAGCCGAGTACGGGGGGACAATCACTTTCCTAGACCTGCTTGCCATGCTATTCCTGATACATGCTCTGTTGGCCTTCTTGGCCAACTGAGCACACTGCTGACTCATACTCAGCCAGCTATCAACCAGTACCCCCAGGTCCTTTTCCGTTGGGCAGCTTTCCAACCACGCTTCCACCAGACTTTATTGTTGTTCCCCAGCCCATAGTGCTGAAATTATACAGCTGCTAGGACTGTGCATGCTAGTGTGTGACTATGTGAACTATCTGTCCAGAAACCCCAGTAAAATGGCCCACATTTTCCAGCAGCCAGGCAGAAAATATATATATATGCAAAACGATTTTAGTTGCTTTACTGGAAACAGAATGTGCTTAAGAGAATTAGTGACTCCAAAGAAAAAGCGGAAACCTGTTTCTCAAAAGCTTAATAAAATTTTGCGAATGAAATATGGTGGAGAAAAGACAGCGGTAGCAAAGTAAGAGTGGATGATTAAGTGTCATCTGTGAGGCAGGGCAAAATAAATCTCTGTTAGAGAATGTATGGTTAGAACAGCCATTTTAAGAGCACTGAAATATCAATGCATAGCTGCTAATGCACTATATATGTGTATATATATATATATATATATTTGTAAAAGAACCATGGACAAAATATAGAAGGCAGTCTGTAAAAATGCTTGCTATAAATCCAATGGTTTCAGGTACATAAAATGAATATCAAGGAGGTTTTTACTGCAAATATTTTAATTATCTGTTGCTACTTAGGAGAACATTTAAACTGTATATATAGCACTCAGCTATGCAGTTACTGATACAATTTGTACAGTAGTCTGTAAATCTTTCACAATACAGAGAAGTTGTGATTGTGTCTGAGACACAATTTAATTGTCTTCTATGAGTTTCATATTCTTAAATTTTTGGAGATTAAACAACCAAGATTTGAGAATACCATGACAAAGCAAATTGCAAGAATAAAGGCAGAAATTAATTTGAAGCATGAATTAAAATTCATACATAAGAAAAATAAAAATAGGAATAGATCAAAGACTGATTTAAGGAGAATGTTTGCAATTTACATTAAAAGCACCTTGCATGACTGTTTCTGCTAGCTACAGTAATTGTAACAAATAATTGTAGTGTCTAAATTAAAGTCATTAATCAAAAATTAATTATATATCATCAGATAGTCTGCCACTAGAAGTGTATGAATTTATTGTTCAGCATGAGTTCTTGCCAATACATCTTTTCTTGTCTTATAATATAGCATAGCTGAAAAGTTCTGGTTTACTGATAGAGAATTCCTGCAATTCCACTTCTTTTTATTTTGGCTCATATAGCCATTTCTTAATTCTTGAACCATATAATTTATATGTGTGAGATTTAGAACATATTCTAGAATTTTGTTAATATATTTAAGGTTTTGTTTGGTTTTGATTTCTTTGTGGGGGGAAGTTTTTTGAAACAAGGACACAATCAGTGGTTGAAGGTGTTTGGGTATTATTTTGATATGTATTTCATTCATTATAACTTTAATTTTGTTTCTACTTTCCCATTCAATCTTCTTGAGACCTTGCAGATGAGTGGCAAAAAAGCATGCATTAAATTTCTCTGGTAAATTCTCATTGCTTTAGTATGTATTCTGCTGAATTTTAATCTCTATTTACTTGTAAGCAAGGCTAGCAACATCAGTGGGGCTAAATAAAACTAATGTTTCCTATGTTAAGACTGTCTTCTATTCCTTAAAAATTATTCTTGCAAAACTAAGTATGTAACTGCATAATTAGAAGCTATATCAAAAAACATTTGCAAAAGGCTGCATTGTGATAACACAAGCATTCACAGCTCTAGCGCTTCTGCGTTTTTGAGGAATAGTTTTGAAACCTTAATAGCATTCTTCTTCCTTCATTTTATTAAGCTCCTTAACTATGGAACATGTGTTAGCCATCAATATTAACTTAGCATAAATGCTCCAAGTTGGCATTCTATCCTTCATTTAAAAAGCATAAAAAATGGATCACTCCCAGAGAGAGAATGAATATTTTCTACTGTGCCTACATTTGAGATCACACACATGCATTAATGCATAAAGTAAAAAATAATTGTGCAGAGATTCATATACATGTCTATATGGATTCACTTTTAAAAAGGCTATGGAAACATAAGTATTCTTAACTTTTAAAAAAAATATTTCTATCAAAGTCAAAGTGGGCCCTTTGTGCCGTATAATCTCATATACAATACTTAACATATTATTGATCAAGATCTATTCAAAAATGTTAGATGACTGTGAAAAAAAAAAAAAAAAAGAACATTTATATTCTTCATATTGTTTCCCATTAGCATACTCTAACTATCTGAACTGGTCTGGCAGACATGTTGAAGATTATATGCATCTTTAAGGGTGCTTTTCTGGTAGTATTAAATGATGTTCCAGTTTTGCTTTTTGTTTTTTAGTAGACTAGTCAATGTTTCTTTTTGGAATTAGGATATCAGCACGATTAATGTGATCCTATTGAATGCCACTTAAAATGCATTATTATATCTATTATCATGTTAATCTTCACTTCTCAGTCGTGTACTGTAAAATAATTTACATTCAGTTTCCTCATGTTTAGCCTGTACTGTAGGAGGAATTTTCTATCTCCATTTAAGTTACATTAACCAGAAGGAACTAAATTACTACTAAGCACTTACAAAATATTTATAAGAAATAGAGTAAAAGGTACCATACAAGATTACCTGATGGACAGTCTTCAAACAAAAATCGGATAAACTGATTTCTGTACAAAGAACCATTCCAAACAATTTTAAGGGGGGTTTCCATCGACTCATTGGTTTTGGATTAAGATCTAAACATATTTCTTGAAAGTATACAGGACTGAAGTAAGCTGCAGTGAGATGGCTGCTCAGCAGCTCTCTGTCTTTGGAGGTTTGGGTGAAATTGTTGACTTTGCATTATAAAGTTCTATTCTGTGAAGAGACCAAAAACTTAGTAACAAAAAGTTACTCTGATTACTTAAAAAAGAGCAGAAAAGAAAGCAGTTGAGGTCTTCCTTATTCAGAGTGAAGTAGACCCAGTGGTTAGGATCAAAATTTGGCATTTATTCTTCTGCAAGTTTCCTGTATGACAAAAGACAAGTCAGAGTGCCTACATAGTTATACTTTGTCTGTGTTTTAATATTTTATAGTATCTTTATATTTTGTATTTTAAATTCAAGCATCAGTCCATGCTAAATCCCATTCTACATTGACTAATTCAGTAGGGGTGTTGGAAAACCTGTGTATAGAAAAAAAAGTCAGGTTGAAAGCTGGAGTCCACATTATTCCTCTGTGCAATCTGAAGTGCAGCACTGTCTGCACTGTAGAGCAGCTAAGCCTAAGAGGTCTTATCCCGTGCTCTATCAGAGTCACATCCTGTGGTTGACAAAAGGATGAACAGTTTATTGGGCTACTTTCTATAATCATGTACATTACAGAGGATGAAAAGTACACAGGCTTCAGGCCTCCTGTTGTGAATCCCATAATCCTGTGGATTCACCATTAGCCTTTAACCATGTTTAAGGCTGAAGTTTCTCTGACCAGTAGCAGAGAACTGCTGTGTTCTTCACTGCTCTTCTTCAGTAGTGTTTTTCAGTACTCCCTTAGTTTGAGAACACATTGCAAATTGCAAAGTACTTGCGTTTTGTGACGTCAGAGACATAAGTAATGTGAATATCGAGCAAGAGTAAACTTTCTTGTACCACCTACTGTAGGGTGCGCGTTTATTTTGTTTTCAGTTATTCTGAAATGTCTTACAGCAGTCACTGTTGGGAACATTGTAGTGATCTACTGTGGCAATTTCTGTTTCTAGTTTTCTAATGGTTCCCTATCTATCCAACGACAGAGCTCCGTGGAAGGGAAGATTACTTAGAAAGAAAGGAGCTCAGAAAGGCCTTTGAGACCTTTGGTGTGATCTTCATGCATTCTAAATAGCTGATTTCTTGAGTCATCTCACAAGGGTTGTGAATGCTTCTGACTGTGCTATTGGGTTAAAGGAATGCATCAGACAGCTTTCTCTTGTAATATATAAAAAGCTAATATCCAAACAAAAATCCTTCCTGACAAAAGCTGTGGCTTGTGTCAGAAGTGAAAATTAAATGCAAGATAGATGACTCAATCCAAACTGGCACTTTAGCCTTGAGGACACGCTACAACTTTTTATTGTGTAATCTGTAATTAAAAACCAGCAAATATCTTTATGCCTCAGAAGAAAAACAAAAATACAAAATATGTGAGTTTTACCTTGAAAGTGGAAATTTCATTTTCAGATCACAATTTTTTTGGCAAGGCCAGGAAAAGATAAAGAGGACAATGACAAGCCCTGATTAACATCATTGTAACTAGGTGTAATGTTCGTTCTTGAATTAACTTAATGAATTAAGAAATTAGGGCAGTAGAGAAAACAGGTATGTACTATCTGTGAAATGAAGACATAATAAGAACTAGTTGCCTGATGAGTTCAAAAGTTTATTTAATTTTGATATATTAACATGCATAGTTAGGAAAAAAGCTGTGTCTTTGGGTCAAACTCTAAAATGAATATTTCTTCATTTTTAGATATATGCATATTTATAAAATATAATTGTATCTATTCTAGAACATATTCTCATGTATGTATAAAAGTACCTTTTATGTGTTTTATGAATATAAGCAAAATAGATTAATGGAAGTAATATTTCCACTTATTTCTATATCTCACTTTTCTTTGTCATGTAAATTAAGATTGATTTTCATGCTCGTTCCACTTTAAATTAATAAAATTAAAAAATAAAATCAAAGAAAATAAGTTATTCTCAGATATTTTTACCTCGCTGTTGTTAAATACAGGGTCGAACCAAAGTCTTAAAAATACTTTATACCTAGAGGCATCTTAATACAAATAAATATTCTCTCTCGTGTTAAATAAATAAATAAATAAAATTAAATGTTTTAATCTTCTGTCAAAAATTAAGGAGTACAGTACTCTTTTTCAGAGTGAAAGAATGAGGAAAAAAATGCATCTTGCAAACAGAAAGAGCTAGTTCATGGTAAGAAAAATAAATATACATGAGATTTTTTAAGAAGCAACCTTCTAAAAATCACCAACTAAACTTGAACAATTCTGGTACGTGTTACTCTTTTCACATATCTATGCATTTACATAAAATATCTGTATATAAAAATGTGTATCACAGAACAGTACACAAAGTTCTTTTTGGATTATCTTTTTTAAGGTTATTAAGCTAAGCCTACATCATTCTGATTTTCAGCTTTGTGTGAAAACTCAGATGTTGAGCTTTTAATCATACAGTTTTGAGCTCTAATGCAACTGTAAACCATCCAAAAAGGCAGCTGCTCTAAGAATTCTGAACTGAAGCAATATCAGGGATACAGAGCAGTCTTTTCCCATAAGCAAAATCATTCTGTGTATCCCTATTAAAAAATCTCATAGTGAGTTTATTAAGAAATTGTAAGTCTGAATCTTATGTAAGATCAAAAAATGTCTGTCTCATATGTGAGAACATCAACAGTTAGTAGATTACAGCAAAACTGTATGTGCTAAGCTATTTGTACAGGAAATACTAAATATATTGCATTTCCAGTTAACCGTGCAGCAATGTACCCAAATCACATTTTTCACATAGAACAAGGCAAGTTTTTTTTTTTGTTGTTGTTATTTTATTTTATTTTATTTATTGCTCACAAAGATGTTTAAACCTGGTATGCTACTGAGCACAGCCATTTCTTCTTTCAGTAGGAAGGAAGAAGAGTAAAAGATGTCAAAATCAGACAATTTTAACTGTCTGTTCCCTATCTCTGTACCTGGTTTTTAAATAATATTTATTTATTCATTTATTTATTTGTTTCATGTGTAGGAGGAGACTCTAGTGATTAAAAACAGGCTAATACATTTTCAGTTGTTGTTGCAGTGGTGTGGAGGCAAGCATAAAGAAAAGGATGACTGGCTTGTTAGTGGTAATAGGGCTAGCTTGGACCCATGCTTAGTAGGTCTTTTTTTAGGCTGGATATTCAAAAATGATGAGCTTTAATTCTGCCCCACTGTGGTCAATAGTACAAGTGACTCCCTTGGATTTCAGAGATTTTCAAATTCCACAGCTAAATTTATGTATCTGCAGTATGTCTTACACCTAAAATCACAGCTGAGAAAGCAGTGCTCTATTCTCTTTTGAGAATGAGATGCTGTTCTAGCATTGCATTTTTTAGTCTTTTATCCTTTTTCTCTAAAATATCAAATATTCCACACATAGACATAGTCTGTGTATAAACATGGACCGTAGAATAGTTTTGATGTAAATTTCCTTTCTGTCAGTGCATGGTATGTTCTATTGTCTTTATGGCTAATCTGGCTCAATAACCTTAGTTTTAATTTTCTGTGCTTAAATCCATCAAGTATTAAGTAGCTAAATTTAATGCTTAGATACTAAATACTGATTTGTACAAGCCATGCAAATTTGGTTTGCAGATGTTGACAGTAGGCCAAATCTAAAGCTCAAACAGAAGGCTGGCTTCAGGCCAAATTCTCTGCCATAGCATCATGAAAACTGAACACTCATTTCTACTGATCCGGAGATATATTGCAAATGGCTAAATAACTCTACCTGAGTATCTTAGCAGCCTCTTACCCAATAGAATGGAGTCTAGTAAAATATGTATTCAGGACATAAAGAAATCAATACAACTTCATCAGTCTAAAACCTGTTGCATGCTGTTTGTGGTTTCATTTTCATATTTGGAATTTACATTTCCAAAAATTACAAGTTTAATCATTGTATTTGCTAATGCTTTTAAAACTTACGGTCATTGTATGTTGGCTACATTGTGGTATGACTTCTATGGATTAGATACAGAGAGATGCATTCTTATTGGGAGAATTTATATATTCAAGGATTAGGGTAGTGGGGTTGCAAAGGTTCTGGTTTTACTCATAGCCATGTGTCTTATTTTTGCTATTACACAGGACAGTGTTTTCAACACTTGCCAGGATTTGTAGATTCCTGCCTAAACATCATGGAGAAAGACAACACATTACATTCCTTGCTCTCTCTTTATTATTTTTTTTCTCTCAAATTTTCACAAATTAAAATTTATTATATCTAGTACTCTCATTTTATCTATATGGATGTATTTAAAGCCTAGTAGAAAGATGCACAAGAGACACCACTTATGTATAGTCATCCATGCCTTGATTTTTATTACTATGCTTAGAGCTTAGACACACCTTGTTCATCAAAAGGAATTTGGAAATGGTAGAAATTCTCATTGGCTTTTACTGCAGTTATTTATCTTCCTCATAAAACAGTGTTGGTAAGAATTACACTGTTACTAAAAAAAGTGAAGGAAGATACAGTGGTCCTCCCTACAATTGTATGCTCTGTATCTCAGATTTTTATGTAACTTTAACTATGCAATGAAGCAAAAATCAGATATGGTATCTCTCAGTCATAGCTTTCCCACTTGCATTTCACAGACCTTCTACAAAAATTGCATGAAGAGTTTTGATGTCATGATATGTAGTGCCACCATAATGCTTAATGGTTAGGTGCCCAGCTAATGCAGTGAACTTCAGGGTCCTTAAGGCATCCCAAGGGTTGCTAGCCTGAGAACTGTCATGCATCAGAAAGCTACTTTAGTGGATAAGTCCCTTTTATGCCTGAGCATAAGGAAGCATGGAAGGAGTTGGATTCCTGAGAAAATCTTTATAAACATAACCAAAACTATGAGCTTTTAGGTCATGCCTGTAAAGACTTGGGGTTCTTTGTTGTGCACTTTCTTATGCACTCTATTTTTAAGTAAGAAACAATTGAATGAGTTTGTATTGCACTGCTTTCTTTTGTTTCTCTTACTGAAACAAAGTACGTGAAAATCTTTATCTAGGAATAGAGTTTATACCGTTCATCAGTGGAGCTATTCATTCTCAAAGGTACTAGTGAATGAAAAAGTCTCTGTTGTACTGGATGATTTGCCTTAGGAAAGACAAATAGGCCCAATGGAAGTAGAAACAATACATTCAAAACAAAGAATCTGAGCAAATTCAAGCAGCCTCAAAGAGTATTTGTAAAGCTACAACACAAAGTTATAGCTGTGTATTTCAATAGTATTGTCATGTATTGTGAGGAAACCGATTGCACTGGCTTTATTAGTGTAGGCTTTGGTTTGATTACTTAAACCAAAGGGACTCCAAAAATCCAATTTTCTTCTCACTGGTTTGTAGTTTTTTTTACTTTCTCTTTTGTCTTAATAGGTGAAAGTCTCTGTAGTTGTTTTAACAATCCGACTGAGATTATCAAATGACATTGTGCAGTGTAATGAGAGCACAGAACCTAAGTCTCTCATATCCCGTAAGAAAATCTTTTATGAATTCAATATGAATATATGTGAATGTTTGAATTTTCAGTGCTGCATGAGAATGCTTGTTTATTTAAGAACAGTGTTAATTAGATTGAAAAAAATGATGCAATTACACTGATGTATTTAAAAACTTTGGGAGCCAATTCAAAATTCAAAGAATTATTTTAATCATTTCTATTTCTAGAAAATTAAGTTTTCATCATGTTGAATGCTTGTTGGCCCTGATTATCTGCATTTCAAACTAACATAGCCCAGATAGTATTCAAGTAAAAAAGAATTTGTCATTCACTTTATAGGAAAATGCCTAATGAGCCACACATTGTTTTGGTGTATACCAAGAACAGGCTACAGCCGCCAGTCATTCTTTGCAATTTCTTTCCAGCAATGCATTTTGTTATTGTCTGATAAATGGTCTGAGTAGACATCTCAAAAGTAGTAATGGACAAATCTTGGCAAGTTTAGGAATTTCAATGCAAATGAATGCCAAATACTACTCAACTCTTTTGGCAGTGGCTGTGGGTAAAGGTACATTATTAGAAGCTTTACTGTGGAGTGTTTCAGCAGGAGACAGAAATCTCCCTAGAAGCTCAACTTATGCGCTCTGAGGAAAGCTTACTGAAGAAAAAACTGAACATCTTGCTCAAAACCCTATCTAAGCAATGTGCATGCAAAATTGTGATTCCAGATATTGCAGTTTTACTGTGTGTGGAAGTAGTCCCCAATAAGCTGTAGATGGAAGAATGTGCAGTGTTATGTTTGTGTTGCACTGGCAGAGCAGCCACCTGCTGTTGAGTTAGCACTGTATGCTGTTTTGGCAGTCTCTGTAATTCCTTGAACTGTTTACCTGAAATACTTTGGAAATTAAACCTAAATTTGCTGATTGGGATTGCTACATCCAGAGGGCTAACCTACAAGCAAATATGACTTCTGATATGCCTTCTGTAATTTGTTCACTTCTTTACTATGCTCGGACTGTTATTGGACCAAATATCAACAAACAAACAAATACTAGAAAGTGTGCTTTATCAGCTAAATTACTTGGTTATCTGTTAACTAATAATGTAAGCATTACATACCAGGATAACAGGAAGTTATCCTTATATTAAAGTTGCATCTGTAATAGAATAGGACTATGGGATTTTGTAGTATTCATGCTGGACAACAGAGGATAGTGCTCGGGTACAAAGAGGAAATGAAAGACTTTCCTGAATGCATTGCCTTCTCTTAGAGTGTTTGTCTCTGAATTCTCCCCAGATTCCCAAGGCTGTATGCCTTTGCTACTCTGTGCTGCTCTCATTCTTTTGTATCTCAGGATATATAACCCAAAACCTGTATTTACCATTTCTACTTTCAGGTACAACATTTTTCTGTTGTTTTTGTTTGTTTGGTTGGTTTGGTTTTGGTTTGTTTTTCTCTTCCTATTTTAAATCTCTAAGGAAACTTCCTCTTCAGTTTTTGTATCAGTGGTTTGTCATGACCACAGTTAAAATCCTCCTCCTCATTTGGGAATGTTTCAAGCCCACTCACTGGGCTGGTAACTTTGGGCCCAGGCAGGTTCCAGCAGCTATCTCCAGCTCTGGTCTCGCTGCTAAAACTCAGGGCACAGAGCAATATAAAAATTGATGTCTGATTTGGAAAGAAAAATTGTTCAAAATTAGAGTCTAGAAAAGTAAAAATTAAAACAAAGGAGTAACTATGTGGAGCTGTACAAGCTGTGGTGAGTGCAAGCCAAAGTAATGAGTCTGAAAGCCAAAGCATTTGGAAAAATCAGCAGGAATCCCTGTGGCTTAGGTGGCTTTCCAAGTGTTTGCAACTGGTAGCAGAATGTGTGCAGTGTGGGCAAGCAGGAACACTAGTTTTGGAAGAATTAGTATCTGAAGAAATTAACAGTTTTTCAGGAGACAATGGATGCTTACAAGCAACCTGTGATGGTGGTTTTACTTCTGACAGACTTGCATAAAACAATGTAGTGCCAGCAACAGTGATATTAGTGTCAATAACAACAACAACAATAATAAATAATTATAACAGCAGTAGTTAGGTAAAGGCAGGACTTAGAGTGATGATCCCACTCTCACTGACTACTCAGATAAGCTAACTGGCATCTGTCGGTGTCTGGCGAGCTGGCTAGCTCTCCATTCCTAATGCACAACTAGAGAGGTGCTATGTGCTGCATGGGAGGAGAATATTGATTGTCTGATTAAAAGGAATCACATTATTTATCTTACATCTGTTGCCCTGCTAAGGGGAAGTAATCATTGGAAGGCTTAGGAGTGACCACAAAATGGTATTTAAAAATACCACCCTTCAGGAGTTGGGAAGTCTCTTAAGAGAGAAGTGAACAGGCATCTGAAAGAGTCTAGTTCTTTAAGGGTCAGGTTCTGAGAAAAGATTCTTGGGCTTAAGAAGTTAAAATGGGATGTAAATTTTTGACTGTTCTGGGAAATATGGAGAGACAAGAGGAACTCATCACTTATTGTTATAAAGTAATTAAGACACTGTGCAAGAGAGCTTTTCCCCTGTTTACATGGAACTGAAATGTTTTGAGAAACAGCAGGTGATATTTTTCTATACTTGGTAAGTAGGATTCTGGCAGTTGGTCCTAGAAAAACAGGACAGAGATTTATGATCACTAATGACTCCTTGTGGGAGTGATATCTGGGCTATGTTTTTCATCCTATGCACTTCACTGAGAAAATGCGGGAGTGTTGTGATTATTCTGGAGGTAGTGGAGTTCATCTAGATGGTATTTTGATCAGGAGCAAAATAGCAGAATAATAGTACTGGTGAACTTAATGAGTTCTCCCTACCCCCAAAAACAAACTTGTAAAAGAATGCATTGTTGAGGAAACTAAGTTTCTAACTAACACAGAGAATAAGCAGGCTTTTTTTTTTTTTGCCTTTTTTTTTTTTCTTTTCTTTCCCAAAGTGCAGACAAAAGAGCTAGAAGTGAAAAATAAGGATAGATTAAGTGGTATTAATCAGTCTGTGACCAGCTCCTCCATATTATATGTTTTTGTATTATCTCAATCAGAGATGCTTATTCAACTCCCCATTCATTTTCCATTCAGCCCTTTGAGTTCAGTCTAGCTCCCATAGATCAGGACCTTCTGCAATGTCTGCTTTGCATTTGAACAGACAACCTAAGCCATCCACAGATTGGGAGAGAATGGCCTAAACTTTTAGTACTTTCATTCTTGATGACTAGAGGACATAATTCCTCACCATCTAATTGGGATCTTTATTTACTTCTTCATGACTCCTTTGACCAGATCCCCTGTAAGGTCTTTCTGTTAATTTGCCTCAGGAAGAGGCAAACAAGAGACCGTGTGTGAACTTTTAGTCTCTACATCTTTATTTTCCTGTCCTTTCCTTTTCTCTTTGGAATCTTTCAATTATAGAGACATTAGGATCTGAAATGTGTAGTCATGTGCAAATAGCCCTGTGTATCGCCTGGCTGTATCTATCTTTTCCTGTGACTCTTCCCCTTGTGTGATGGGTTGAAGTACATGACAGCCAGTGGAGATTTTAAGTGTCAGCAAGATACCCAAGCGCAGAACCCGGCAAATCACACTTCATTGTTCATCAACCTTCTTGTACTTCATCTGTGCAGTAACTGACAGCTGTGATGTTCTTACTGCAGCCTAGAAGACCATTCTGTTTTATAGCTTTTTTTTTTTAAATGCTTTAATCCATACCTGCCTTTCATGTCATTAGCCTGGTAATAACCTTTTCTTGTATTTGCATTTGCAAATTCTCTTGAACTGTGTTTCAGCTCAGAGATTGTTTTTCAACATAGGCAGAAGGGCTCTTTTGTTTGCTAATGTATGATCACAGACTAGCAGTAGTAGTTCATCTGAACAATACTTAGGTAAAGCAGACCTATTGAAAACAGTGAAATTTTCCATGGAATGAGAGGTCAGTGAACCCATCATATTATGTTGTTTCACCTTGTTTCTATAGCTGCAGTCTTTCTGGTTAGATTTCATAAAAGTTTGATTGAGATACATTACATTTTGAAGTAATGTTTGAAAATTAAATAAATGATACAAAATTTCTTAGCCTGCCATCTAATTGTTGATCCTATACATAGACTTAATAGTTCACTGTTTGTTCCTTCTTCAGCTTCTAGAGAGGTAATGATTGTTGGTTTAGTCACTTCCTTGACTCTGCATCTATTATAGACACAGTATCGTTGCAGTTTGAGCAAGAGTGTCTTTTCTATGAGTATCTAAGGACATAGGACAAGGGTGGTAGGTAATATCCATTGTTAAAGTAACTAGGTGAAATACTAGGCATACAGTCTTCTTTTCCTTTTAAGCTGAAAAAAAAAGAAATACAGCTGAAAGCAGAATACATATATATATATATAAAACCCGGGTTATTTTCAACCAGACTAAAGAACAGGAAGTGCATGCATCAGACATGGGATTTGGTAGAACTGGTTTCTCTGTTCTGTAGTTTTTTTATTTTATTTTTTTAATGCATCATGGTAGCATCAGAGTAACTTTCTGTAGTGTATCAGATCATATATTGTTTGTTCTCCTGTCTTCTCTCTGGGAAGAGAAATGCATGCAGTGGAGTGGGAATTTTCTGCTTTTTGCTTTTTCTTTTTAGTATGTGTATGATTCTATATACTTATGGGGTCATTTCACCCTGATGGGCAGCTAAATTCCACCACAACTGCTCTCACTCTCCCTCCTCAAAGAAAGAGTAAGGGGAAGAAAATATGATTAAATAATAATAATAATAATAATAATAATAATAATAATAATAATAATAATAATAAAAAGGATAACTGAATTAAAGGAAAAAGAGAAAAAAAAAGAAGAAAAAAAAAAGCAAAGGCTGCATGGAAGCAAAGATGGAGAAAAAATTATTCTCTACTTCTCATCAATGAGCAATGTTCAGCCATGTCCTGGGAAGCAGGACCTCAATATGCGTAGTAGGCATTCAGGAGAACATACGGTTCGGTAACAAGAACCCCCCTTCTCCTTCCCCTTTCCCAGCTTTTGATGCTGACTGAGACCCCTACAGACCCCTACCAAAGGGCTATCCCTTTGGTCGGTTTAGGTCATCTGCCCTGGCGATGTCCCCTCCCCAGCTCTTGCCCACCCCCAGCCTGCTGGGTTTGGTGGGGTTGGAGAGAGTCTTCGTGCTGTGCCAGCACTGCTCAGCAATGGACAAAACATTGGTGTGGTACCAGGGCTGTTCTAGATACATGTGCAGAGCTCAGCACTGTATGGGATGCTAGTTCCATTGAGTAGGTAGGGGAATGCTATTCATATGTTACTAGCAAGTTATTAGCACTTAATATTGTGCTGTTAAAGCACTTCTGGAAGCTGCCAAAAATACCTGCATATGAGGAAGATCGTAAGTGGCCTTGTAAGCATTTCCCCTGGAACCTGGCTATACCCATCACATAGCACAGCTGTATCTTGTGGTCAACTTCACTGAAGCCTGCAGAGAGGATTGGAACAACAGGATGGCCATTTGCCCTTTATTCACTAAAAGGAGAATGTCCCTTAAGAATGTGAGCTTTTAGCTACCTCTGACCTAATGTACCATCTCTATCATATAAAGCTTTCTGCCAGCCCCTGGTGTGAGCATGTCTCCAAGTCATTCTTCATCAGCACTGCACACACAGTGGACTTTTACCCTGCATAGCCTTTCTAAAAACTTTTGAAATCTTACTTTCTAAGTGAATGTAAAAAAAATATCTTGCCATTAGCAGTTTAAAATTTCAAACTGTGACTGCCACAAGCACTTGTGTGCCTGCCTTTTGAAGACTATAATTTGAAAGTTTTGATGAAACTGCTCCTATTTACAGAAACTCTAAAACAAGATGCACGTTCCTATTTAAAACATCAACAAAACAGTGGATTTATAACATAAATTGCTACTTTACAAAGGTTTCATTTAATAGTAATAATTTCTTTCTAAAGTCTGTCCAGCTCAGCTAAAGAGAAGCTATTTACTGCATACTGCTGTGATCATGGTGACAAGATTCTTTCAAGAGATGTGTTGCATTATTTCCAAAGTCCCAGATTTGTTCTGTTTCTACATTTATATATATATATATATATATATATATATATATAGTCTTCAGTTCTTTCTAAGAAAAAGAATGATGATTTGGTATAAAAGTAATCAATTACACAGGAGAAAATAATGTACTCCAATAAGATTAAAGAGTGGGTGTGACTGTGTACACCATCTATGTATAAAAAAAAATTGAGTTTTTATTGAATGGACTGATGCAATCTGGAGAGATAAGAGTTGACTTATGTTTGCTGGAAATGTAGTAGGGTCTATGTTAAATGGATTTAATTTAGAATTATACAAAAAAAACTTAGATATGTTATAGAGATTCATAACTTTATGTATGTGATTCTTATTTTTACCTGAGTTTCTTGGTCTGTTTAACTAGTAAATCTACCACTAGCTTCTTCTGTCCTTCAAGTACAACTGGGTCTTTCTTTCATTTAGAGCATGGTTCAAAAGTACTTTGCTGCATGCATGGAAAGATCTATTTCTTACAGCTCTTCTGGTTATTATCCTGGAGGGAAGACACATTGCTTTCTAGAAGCTGTAGGGAACGCTGCTAAATTGGCAAAGACTTAATGGTCACAGGACTCAAAAAGACAAGAGTTGTTCTGGAAATTGGTGTTTTCTTGACTGCTTGAGGTATTGACCTTGCATTGCCATACTTGAGAAATGTGCATTTGTGTCATCAATCTGACGTACTCACTGTGTTTGAAAAGAGCAGGTAATAATCCTTGGAAAATTTGGGATTTTTTTCAAGTCATGGTATATAATTTTGCTTGCAAAAGGACAAAGACAAGATAAATATTTTCCAGTAAAAGAATAGGATAAAAAGATAAAAGTCTTAGCCTGAGCTAAAACATCACCGTTGTTGAATACCAGTTCCCAGATATGGGAACAGTTTATGTGTACACATTATATATATATGATGCACTTTAAAGATAGGAACTAATTTATTTTGTACAGTTGGTAATAAAGTGGCTTGAAGAAATACATCCAATTTCTGGATTTTGCTGGATAGCCTGCATGTCTGAGCTGTTCATGTCAATGTGGCTCTGCTCAGTCCTCCCACGTGCCCACTTCCAACCCGAGGAATAAGGGAGAGCAGCAGGGAGGTAACCTCACTGTGAGGAAGGTAGCTTGTTGCTGGCATGAGGACAAGAGTAGGTAGATAAGACAAACAAAAATTAGCCTGGAGCTGTATGATAAAGGTGATGAGGAGTTTTTTCATGTTTTAAAACCAACCTGGAATTGGGTTTCTAACAAGTGACTTACATTTTAAAGAACGTGTCTGTAAAGTGAAGGACTAGATATTTAAGCAGACACCTCCATTTTGTAAGGGCTAGTAATGCGGAGAGGTTCCTGTGCATAGATTTCATTGATCCTTATATAAATATGCTAACGAGGAAAAGAAGATCTCAAGTTACAAGTAGGGATATATTTTTGTTTATTCTTGTCTGACATTTTGAAGTTTCAGATGTATCCTGATCTTTATTTTATTGTAAGTCTGATCATTCTTTGACATTGGGTAAACTTTAAATATTTTAAAAGTAACAAGGACAATGTTTATCATTTGGGGAACCCATATTTTATTGCAATGTTACAAGAATATGCATATAATTAGACATAATATGCCAGAGGAAATAGGAGCCCTTTTTATTTTATATGCTGCTATATATGTTTATGTTGCTATTTAATTGCTTGGATGGGAAGATAATGAATCCTGGTGCATACAAAATGTGTCTGTTGTAAGCATTTGTAATTTACATTAGAATAAGCTAGTAGAGAGGCACATAACAAGCCCTGAAAATATCCACACATGCTTCACTTTAAAAGTTTAAAATCAATGATAATATTTGCAGTTAATTACCAGCTGAAATACCAGGAACAGTCAATAACTCCAGAGAGATTCTAGAATTAATGCCTTCCTGAATCCAGCATGATTATCTGGCTTTTAGTTTTTGACTAGTCCATCCTTCATAAACTAAATTATGTTTAAGAACAAATACTTACGAAAGTTAATTAACAGATACCATCCATTACAGAGAGTAATTCATCTATATTAACTATCATCTTAAATGACCTAAAGAGCTTATTTCTGTCCAATGATAGCAAAGGTATTTTAGAGAAGAGAGACTGCTCAAGCCTGTCCAGGTTAAAAGAAACTGTTGTGTATGTCTTTTGTTTCCAACTCTGGGATGAATTTAATATATCAGATGTTAAAGAAAAATCCAAGGGATGACATGGTGAATGGGATTCCTGCAATCAGCTGTTAGGACCATGTAGTTACTTGAAAGTTTTCAGTTTATTTTCCCTATCCTGTGCCCAAAAATATTTTTCAGTTTTCAGAATCAACTCTAATTTACTAGGAACTGTTTTGTGCTTTGTCTAAAATGAGGCTAAGGTGATAGTGAAAAAATGTGTGTCTTTTCCTATTTTCCAGGATCTGAGAGACAAGCATTCAATATTTATTCTCCTAAACTCAATTTTTTTGCAAGACTAATAGTCATAAAGAAAATGATCCATTAGACCAAACATTGCTTTCCTGTGGTAAAACAGACTTCAAATCATACCAGGATGGTACTGGCTCACTTTTTTTTTTTTTTTTCCTTTTTTTTCTCTTATTTTTTTCTCAGCTTAGACATTTCCTTAATATGTGTGCACATACCTAGTTTTTCTAACAGTCTGCATTAAAATGCTATTTTAACTGAGTGCAAAGTATCATGGAATCATAGAATCACAGAATGGCTTGGGTTGGAAGGGACCTTAAAGATCCCCTAGTTCCAACTCCCCTGCCATGGGAAGGGATGCCACCTACTAGATCAGGCTGTTCAGGGCCTCATCCAACCTGCCCTTGAACACCTCCAGGGATGGGGCATTCACAGCCTCTCTGGGCAACCTGTTCCAGTTCCTCACCACCCTCTGAGTGAAGAATTTCCTCCTAACCTCTAATCTAAATCTCCCCTCTTTTAGTTTAAAACCATTCCCCCTTGTCCTGTCATTATCTGATTGAGCAGAGTTGCTCCACATCTTTTGTATAAGTCCCCTTCAAGTACTGAAAGGCTGCAGTGAGGTCTCCACGGAGCCTTCTCTTCTCCAGGCAGAACATCCCCAGCTCTCTCAGCCTTTCTTCAGAGGAGAGGTGCTCTAGCCCCGTGATCATCTTTGTGGCCCTCCTACAGACCCACTCTAACAGCCCCACATCCTTCTTGTGCTGGGGGCCCCAGACCTGGATGCAGCACTCCAGGTGGAGCCTCACAAGGACAAAGGTAGGGATGTGCTCAGCTTGCTAACAGTTTGTTGGCTGTGCTCTGGGTTGGCTAGATACCTTCATACATGCCTTACTTCAGGCAGAGAGGGATGTGTGCATCTGCAAATATAGATACATACACATATCTAGATATTTGTATATATATTACCTAGGGTAGACACATAGCTTGAATCATCATTTTCTGAACTGCCATCACAAGTGTAAAGCTGCTAAATGGTGGAAGACATATGTTTTTACAAGTAGTATATTTAAAGGTCAGCTGCACCATTTATGTAGAAAATGAGAATCAATATTTATGCAACAACATGCCTTGCAAATAAAAGTATAAATTGAGTGTCTCGTCTCTTTCATCTGCATATAGCTATAAATTTAAAAATTAAATAATAATTATAGGAAAATAAAAAAAAAATATTTACATTTAGTCTGGACATTGAAAAGTTTTTAGAATAAGGGTGAGAAATGACAGTACATATTTGTAGTGTTCATTATTACCCATTTGGATTACTTTATTCTGTTTAATTCCAGTGTTTCATTTTCCTTCTACATCATCTGGTTTCCATGGATCCTGATTTTTTTCTTCATTGTTAAGGAGAATAACAGTGTAACAAAACATTGTAACAAAACATTGCCTATGCTTGATAATTGAATACTTTCATGAAAATTGGCTATAAAAAAGCTTGGAGATGCTGAAATAAACCTCATGCTTTTCTTATGGTCGGCTATATGTATGCACTCACCTTCTAGACATTCATATTGTTTGCGCATAAGTAAAGTTTGGGATTGACTTTTTGTTGGTACAGTAAGTCTGTCAGCTGACAGCAGAGCTGTCTGTGCTTTTTAATAGAAGAGCTGGTGAATACTCTTCAAGAGAAGTTTCTCTATGTTGCGCAATATTGCTGCAATTCCAAGGCCTTTTCTGCTATAAGGGGGAAGAATATGTAATGCTGATAAAATAAAGCATTTTACTTGTTTTTTACTTCTGGATTGCATCTATGGTTAATAAGCTGCTATTTCCATTACCTTATTATCTGCAGGGCATAATGACTGTACTTGCAAAGTTTATTTGAGGATCTTTTCAATTGTCCTCTCCAGAGAATTTGACATCTTCCATTGAATTAGCAGGTAAAAATAAAGAAACAATAGACCACTGTGAAAACCATTTCATTTTTGATCAACCTCATTTATTCAAAATAGTCACTGGAATGATGCTGAATAGTAGACATAGCTTCCATTTCGTAGCTGTCTACATAATGTGGGTGCCCTGTGGAGCAAGGGTAGGTATAAAATGGCAAGGAGCAGCCAAGCAGAAGTGGTTAGGCCTACCCCATTCGCAGACTAATTGCATTCTTTGTGGGGTGCCTTGAGTTCTTTCCAAATGATTAAACCCACAGTTGGGTATTGTTACAGGAATCTTCTCTATATTTTCAGGAGAAATAAGAGTTATATTCTTCTAGTCTGAAAAATGTATTCTCACTATTCTTACTGATCTTCTCCATATCCACTGCTGCTGATGCTGTAGTCTAACTGTGGACTTCATCATTCAGAAATTCATTAGCAGGCAGGCCATATTCAGTATCTAAAGCCTAAAGTCTCAGCTTTGTATATCATGGCTTTCAGTATGTTCTGGTGATAGATTTTTAAGACTTTGAAAAGACTACTATATTTTAAAGACTTAAGACTCTACTGGATTTTTAAGACTTTCTTCTTATATTTTTCACTATAGCATAATAATACAGGAGTTAACAATCCGATTAAAAATGTAGATATAGGGTTATGAAAACAAAGAAACAGCCTACGTCCCACCTCAGTTCTGTCTGAGGCTCCTTTTAGGCTTACCTGCTGAGATGTTCTGCTGATGCGCACTTTGCCCCTCTTATTCTTGAATAGCAGCACCTCTTTAGAGAGTAATGCAGACAGATGTCCTTTGCATGAAAACAAAGGTTTAGGGTGAAAGAGGAAAGAAGGAATGACAGGAGCATCTCCCTCTGTTGAGGACCTGGACCTGGGCAGGATGCATGTCTGGTCTGGAAACTGGAAGCCCTCTCAAGCACGGTGGTATTGACTTGTTGTGAGGTCAATGTGGATCACTGCATCTCCTCTGGACATCTGCAGCATTACAGATATGGTTCTGGAATCATCTGTTACCTCTAGCAGGATTTACTGGCTGTGGAACCTCAAGCAAGAGATTGTTGCTACCCTAAGGCTTTCTCTAACAATATGAAGAATAGTCTAAGCGGTCAGAATACACATTTTGTCTGATATAAAGTTGTTGATCACCATTGTTTCTAGAGGCTGGCATGTACATCATCTATCTTTAGAGTGTTGAGTGTTTAAGAATGCATGTCTAAAACCCATTAGCATATATTAATATTCAGTTTTGAGTGATTTTTTTCTGGCTGAAGACAAAATCTTTCCTGGTCTGAGTAACGTAAGCAAACATTTATCTTCCATGAATTAAATAAAGCATGAGACATTTAGCACCAGATGATTGAAGCTAAAGCTTTATTCTGCTTCAAATTTTTAAGTGCTAATGGTCTTCAGTTTTTATTCTATTGTTGCAAGAGGACTGGGACAGTAATTTCCTAAAAAGTTTCTGTGAATTAGACGTCTAAGTCTATCATTGAACTTTGAGGCAGGAATTTTTTGAATTAGCTCTCTGTATTTATTACTTTGGATATAGAATATATACAAGAATTGGCATACTTCAGGTGCATATTTAGGTGAATGAAGTAGATGACTCAAGATAGTTTTGTAACATGGGCTCCCATTTATCTCTCCTCTTACAATACATGTTAATAGAATGCCACCTGCTCTTTCTTACTTTTTTTCTGATTCCTTCTGGACTTTTTAACTCCTGTGACTGTTTGTTACAAAATCAGACGATTTTCAATCCTTTATTAATTGTGTTCATGTTAGTAAGATCTTCTTGGCTATAAACTTGAATGTTTACTTTAACAATTATTAGTAGCTAAGATCTGTAACTTTATTAAACTAAAGTTAAAAAATAAACTAAAACTAAACTAAAGCCTTATTCTGTAATTAGTTCCTACTTGTATTATCCTTCTTTTTATTATTTTTACAAAAGTCATGTGTGGTATTTCAAAGCAACCTGGATAATCCTTTTTTAAAGTGTGAGAATGATTATCTCTGAGACAAAATGTACTCAGATTTTCCACAGAATAGTGTTCTTTTGCTATAGATCCTCTTCATAATACATTTCATTACCAGCTCCAGACTTTATTCACTATTTACCTTTTTTCTTTTTTTTTTCAATATATAAAGGCTGAGTATTTATTACATTTGAAAGAATATTGTACTTAGAGTACTAGCATGTGATATATTTCTCCACATTATGCACTTGTCTTTCTTGGGAACTCATAACTGCTTTTTATTATTAAGTAATTTTATTACTTACTTGATGTGAGTGATAATATATTTATACACAAGAAAGAATTATTTCTTTTCCATTAAGTTGCTACTAACTTCAGAGTGTGCAGAATAGCCTCCAAAGCAAGGAATGCACTCACTCATCCTAGCCGTACTTAGTCTCACACAGATTCCTCATGTGTCTACATAGAGATGTGTGGATTCCCCACACATCATATTTTACACATATTCTGTTTCCAGAGTGAAAATGTTTCTAAATACTATGATGCTGTAAATCCTCACAGAGAAAAATATTTACACTAATTGTATATAACTGGTATGCTTTTTTTCCTGTCTTCTGCTTTCCTAAATGCAAGTAAGATAAAGTATTTTCATATATATATATATATATATATATATATATATATTTTAGACTCAACCATTTTATTTACCATGTTTTATTTGCCCAGTGTACCCTTCCAGTAATAAACAGTTGCATTCATGATTAGGGAAAGAAACATCTCTGGAAAGATGTTTTAGAGTGTCTAAATCTCAATGACTTTCTGCTGCTGTTTTTTTGTTGCTGTTGTTGTTGACAACAGGTGGAGTAGAGCCTACCACAACTAGGTATCTGATTTGTGCATGTAAAGTTAGGAATAATGAAGCCAAGCTTTTTTAGCCAAGAATTTCCATTCAAGATGCACACATAAATTCAATCATACATTTCTGTTTTCCTTCGGAATCACATGCCTACATGGAAGTGGATATGTGAGGCATATTTCCTAAGGTTATTGAGCTGTAGTTTAGCATTTTTGGTTGTTGGTTTTATACCTCTTCATTTCAGCTCCCAGTTAGAGATGTTTTCCTTGTAAAGTTATTCAAAATTTTTTTATTTTTTTTGTGTGTGCGTGTGTATGATATTACTTAGCGCTTCTTGTACTGCATTTTTAGATAACAACACTTGATAATCTGTTCTGGTTTATATGCAATGAATACAAATATATTCCAATTTTAAATGGAATCTTTCATAATGCATATTGTGTTAATTATTTACTAATTATTTGGGTCTTATGTATTAAATTCCTATTACCTTTTTCTTGGTTGTTATCAAGCTATTATAATTATCCATCATTTATATTTCTTTCACATTTTCCTATCAAAATTACTTTCTGCCTCTTTTTCAAGATAGTAGTGAAGTATTTTTCATGCTTCATCCTTTCTGATCATTCTAAATGACCTGTGCCCCACAGTATTCAGATCTCATTTAATCCTCTCATGTTTGTATGCAACTATCACGATACTTAACAATTGCCTTTGGTTTCACATAGTGATGCTTTTTACCATGAAAATAATTCTTGTTTTCAAGAATGTATATTGACCTTCATTTGATTACATCATAAAATATTTTCCCAGGTTAGTTGTTTTTTAGCCATTAGCACTATTGTTACTTACAGCTTATGTGTCTGTCTTTTACAATTCTTAAATGCTCACAGTCATATTAAGCCATATTAAATTCTTCCTAAAAGAACTCTGCGGTACAGAGAAAACTAAGACTTCTATTAATTTCAATCCATTGTATCTATTCTAAAACCTCATTCTTTTCATATAAACCAAGTTTAAATGTCCCTTCCAAGTTTAGCTTAAAATATTCTGAATACGGAATAATTACATTATTTTTTCTTCCAAGAAAATAGGTTACAGTTTGGAAATGGAGCTGGTTTAATACATACCACATGGTCTTTATGAGTTTAAAAAAAAAAAAAAAAAAAGCTTCTCACAATACAGGGTAGATTTTGCAGCTGAGTCATAAAAACCCGTCTTTGTGGAAAGTATTACTTTGAGCTATGGAGTCTGCACAGGTAACTGTAATCTGATAACTACTGTATGGCTACATCTTGCAAGCAATCCTACTTGCTGGATGCAAAAGGGTTTTGGATGTAAGCTCAGAGGGTATTTACTCATCATATGGCTACTCGAGTGCAGAACTTGAGCAAACATTTAGGCACTCAAGGGACTTCCCCAATGGAAGATTGGGCATCTTCTAACTGCTTCTGCTACCGGAGTTTGGAGTTAGCTGAAGGTGTATTTTGGATGTCTTGTTATTAACTAAGGTCTAAATGTTTTATTTTGAGCACAATTAGTTTGTGCTGTAATAGGAAACTGAAAATGGCCCTTCTGAGCAGCCCTAAACCCAGCAGCCTATCTTTTTTTCTTTATTAATGGAATAAAAAGAAATACGTATAGAAATACTTGCTCTCTATAAATTATTCGATAGAACATTTAATTTTATACAAATAGAATAAAAATAAATAGATAAAAATATATAGCACATGTCCAAGAACACATCCATGTGATATTTTGCAGACAGACCCAGTGTAACGTCAGCAAATTGATCAGCACGAGCCATCATTAGACTGGAAACTGTAGCTCTGCTCTTACATTGTTCTGCAAAGTGCAGCTCTGGTTTGTAGCTGGCTCCATTTTGCCCCTTCAGATTCCAGGTTAAGTGCTGTCCTATCCAGCTGAGGTGCAGACACAATCTCCCCGGTAGACAGACCCTAAAACACAATTTCCTTCCCAGCGATTTTATTTATGCTGAGCAAGAGCTGCTGGTTTGGCCTAGTATTTGTGCTTACTATTTCCAGTGTATCTACAAAAGCACACTCACATTTTTCATCTTCCTTACATACAATTTATGAGATTAAATTTCAGGAAAGAACCTTATAGAGTTTCTTGGAACACGAAACATTTGCACATCTATCAAAATCCATAGTCCACAGGTCTACACTGGAACTGATCTGGCTCTAAATGCTTGAGCTGCCTCACCAGTATGTACTAATGTGTAACTGAAAGCTCTGAAAAGAGGGAAATTAGAGGGAAAAGCAACACCTGACACCTGTTGGAACCCTGCTAAACAAATCACAGTTACTTGTTCTACTATGGAATTTTTATCCACAATTTACTTAGACATGCTTGGTTCCTTGGAGGTGAACAGAGCTTCACTGTCAGCACCTCAGTCCTTCTTTAAGACTATTGTTCACCCCATCTCCACTTTACAGAGAATAGATTTTTTTTTTTTATTTTATCCAGATTACACTGACAGGAAGAGAATAAATTGCTTCTTTTTAGCATTCATCTTAAATGCTGCTATTCCACTCCTCTCCCTTCATTTCTTCATGTTGATAAGCAACAGCATAGATAGATTCAGAGAAGTATGTCTCATCTAATGATGTCATTGTGTAGTACTTGTGAGTCAGCAAATCATTACCCAAAGGCCTTTTTCCAAGTGCATCCTTCCTGGCATGTGAAGCAGCAGTTCCTATTTTCTGATCTTGTAGCTTGCACTTCATTAATATGATTTTAAAGGACACTTGCTTCATTTGGGACATCCTGTTATGTGTCTGGAAAAGTAAGACATGGAACTGCTAACAGGTTCCTCTCTTTCCCTTTTCTTCATGAACAGGATCGAAGAAAACAGCATTTTTACTTGCCTGGCCAATGATGTCCTTTTGTCTGGCACACTTGTAAGTTTTTTGGGTACAGATCAATGTGAATCTTTCTGGTATGCCTATGAATGCCTACCTGCAAGATTCTCCAGCAAATCCAGATAGACTCCTTCCCTTTAACTGTTGCTAGGTGGAAAAAAAAATAAAAAAAAAATGTTTTGTCTACTAAGTCAGAAGCAACTTGTTTATGTGCAAAAATATTCCTTCTCTGCTACAGAGCTGAAACATCTGTAATAATCGCTAGGGAGAGAGGATTCCTCTTTTTATTTTTGTACATATGCTGTTTTCTCTTTCTCTTTTTAAATATATGGAAATTCCTAGTTGTAAAGCTAAAGCTTCCTACTGCTTGGAGGCAAGAAGGAAAAAAAAAAAAAAGTTATATATCTAAGTTATCTCTTTAAGATGTACAGAAAATTATCTAAGCTACTTTATTTAGGCTTACTATTCCAGAAGTAAGTTCTATTAAGCAGATCAGAATTGAAGGCTGGAAAGCTTTAGGTAGACTAGATTGTGCCCCCAGAGTTACAATGATCAGATGGTCAGTGGGATTCAGGTCTGTCTGTACCCAGCTTCCTGACATTCTTCCTGAGAATCAACCACAGAATAACTCTGAAACAACCAAAAGTCATTTGAATGGGGAAGCTATATTGAGTAAAGCAGATTAATATTAAAATGTCTGCAATTCAATTTGCTTTTAGACTAATGTTTTCCCTGAGGATATTTTCAACTTCAGGGGCAATAAAATCATAAGCTTAGATTTGACAGCTTGAAAATTACATAGAGGATAAGATGATTCCTTTTAGAGGAGTCTGTTTTTCAACTAACAAATCACAGCAGTTTGCCTCTAGGTTGCTATCTAGATCTAGAAACTCAGAATTTGCCGTTTCTTTTACCTGGAGCATTTCATTCTTTAACTCATTGGTGTGAAGTCATCTCATCTCCTGATGGTGTCTTACCATTTGGTCTCATCTGCCTTGTCTACAAAAAAGCTGTTTACCATTCCGCTTCTGAACATGGAATCTCAGATACAGAGAGCAGCTCAAATTGTGAAATGCCGAATTCCTTTTCATGATTTCTTTTTTCCTGAATCCCGCTTTTGATTCTTTGCATTGTACTTTAAAGAGGGAGGTAGATGGGTGTGGTCAAAATGAAATTTGTGTTTGAGTGAAAGCATAGGAAAACAAGTTGGCATTCACCCAGATGGGAGACACTTAACAGATACCACTTTCAGGATCATAGAGTGCTACTTGAAAACAAAATAATGACTCATTAATGATGTGTAAAGTATAGCTTTAAATTTCACTGATAATTTTTGTACTATAAGGGGATTCATATACTTAGATTGCTAAATGTGGTCCAGGCTGGACTGATGATACTGGATATTAGTAACAATTATATGTAGGGGAGATTTGTCCTTGTTTGTTTAAAAGATGAGACCAGTAGTCTCCACTATAGATTTCCAATTATAATAGAAATCCAGTGGAATCTGCATATCTGGGATCATTTTGCCTGCTGTATTTTGTAGGTCTCAGTCAGGAACATAAAGCTCTATTTCCTTCACTGTCTGAGAATTTCTGCAGATTTTCTGAGTATACATTATTGAATATGCTGGATAGGGACATACTCTGCATTTTTATCCACTCTCCTAACCTTTCCGTTTCCTTGAGTTGGTGAAAAATGTCCACTTCAAAGTGCTTTTCTAATTCCTTCTTTCTTGTTTTACATGTCTGTGCATTCCTGTACAGGATCAGATCAGACGGCTTATTTCTAACTCAATTGATTTAGATATATTTATGAATTAAATACATATATATATATCCCAAACTTTTTACTCTTACGGAGAGACAAGAAACAGTTTTCTGCTTGAACAACTGCTCATGCATATTTATTGAATAGCTTCTTTGAGGATGTTACGATGAGCTTGCTTATCAGTGAAAATGGCTTGAAGTAGTCTCAGATCTCAATATCTGTGATTCCAATTAGGAGTTTAATAAATGCTGAAACCTTTTAAATCTTTCATTTATTCATAATGTAGCATGACAATAAACAGCTGATGATGGTGGAGAAATTCAACAAGAATCTACTGTCTAGATTAATTTTTATTTTTCTGTTAGCTTGCAGAGCCTGCATCTGTGACCATGACATGTTTAACTTCAGAGGACTCATTATTAATTCCATTGTGCTCTACTGGTTTTCATCCTTCATAGTCAGAGTCGGGCAACTGATTTTAAAGAATTTCCATGCTGAAGGGAGTAATAAACATGCTTTTATTGCTTCATACCCCAATAGGAAGCTAGGTCTACTTACTGAGAAAAACAAAAAGATGAAAATGCTAGAGCTACACATTTAGCAGTGTACTATTTTACATTCCTATGGAAGGAGAAAATAACTATTTTCTTAATCTGAAGACAAAGTACATGACTGACTAGCCTTATGTTATTTAAAAGTTTGGTGGCTAACTTCAAGATATATTGATTTTAGTTTTACAGCTGTACTTCTCAAAATGGATTGGAAACTAGATTCTTTCATTTTTCTCTATAGCTTTGCTGACTGATGTTAATGACCAGTGTTAGTTTGTGGAGAGCATAAAAGGAAATGGTTGCTCCAAACATACTGGTATCTGAGGGACATCTGATAGATATTTTTATAGATTATTCTTAAGAACTATCTATAATGTAACAGTTTGTTTGTTTGTTTTTTAATGTATAGTTAGTATATGTAATATGTTTTCTGGTATTAAAAGTAAAAAAGTAGACATTCAAAGATATTAAGAGTAAGCCAACTTCTCACTGTTAATAAACAGCCCAACATACTTTTGAGAGAAGCTATCCTTAACTTTTCGTCATATAGGGCTCCTATGGATTCATAACTTTTACAATCTGCTAAATCCTTTGTCTGCTCGTACAGCTGCCATTCTTGTGAGTTTTCTCATGCATCCTTCTTGTATTACCCAAGGGTTTTCTCTGTGTGAGTTTTGCAGATCTCTGAGAGCTCCTCAGAGTTTCTGTGCAGTACTGTAAGAAGGACTGCTGAGTATTGGAAAATGCCAGCCATTCCTGCACTGCATGTTTCCTACGTTTGCAATATCCTGTTACAGTTTTGAAGGCAGCAGTTTGGACATTTTGAGGAGATAGATACTTACAAAGAGGTGTCAATAGTTCGCACACTGCTGAGCTCAATCCTTCCAGATAACCCAATTGTTGGTTATTTTTAATATATCCCAACACTATTGCATTTATCATACATGAACACACTGTCTTAGCAGGAAATGTGGAAATGTTATTTAATCCAGATGTTATACCGTATTTGCATATAAGTCTGTCTGAAGAAAGATGGCAATTGTTGACATTCTAGTCAACTAAAACTGTGCTTAGATAGCTATATACCATATCCAGTAATCGTCTCTTCAATACAATTATTTTTGTGGTTGTTGTTTTGCAGCCTGTTTTGCTATGGGAAACCAGCAGAAAATTTTAACTTTTTTTTTTTCCCCCAATTAAGTGGAATCTGATATCAAAATAGATCATTATCAGAATTATAGATACTATTGTAAAATATATATATATATATATATTATTTTGGGGTTGGCCCCGATGATCTCTTGAGGACCCTTCCAACCCCTACAATTCTGTGTTTCTGTGAAAATTTTGGTCCTGGTTATATTTTTTTGTCAAGGACAGAAGTTAACTTTTGAAGTGGTGTATGAGTTACAGATGGAATCACACATCATGCCGCATTGTCCTTTAAGCTTCTGTACCACGGCTGCTGTCTTTTCAGGGTTGTTAATTGCCAGCAGTCATTTTTTTCTTGTCTTATCATGCTTCATGAAAAGATCAGATTTTATAAAGCTGCAGAGTATTGCAATTTGGAAGCACTCTGTCCATCATATAGGACAAAAATAAAATTGGCATGATGCATATAAAAAATTTATTGATGCTTAGAGCACTAATGGTTTTCTGCACTGTAGTTTTCTCCATTTAAATGTTGTCTTCAGAGTATTAAGATTTGATATACTTGTACTCATTTGGCAAATGACCAGTCTTTTCCTCACTGGACGTTTGCTTTTTTTTTTTTTTTTTAAGGGTTACATTTAATGAAGTAATTGTGTTATTTTTTTTATGAGCTTTTCCTGTAGATGCAATTTTCCAAGAAGAGATCATGACTGGAAATAATCTAGGCATGCTGGTTTTGAAGGTTAAATGTTTTCAGGGGAGATCATAATTAGAGATTTCCGAGTCACAATTTTACGGTTTTGATTTATTTTCCCTTTGAGCACTTCTGTCTTTTTCAGGCTATGGGAGCTTTCTGTCAGCAAATTAGAGACATTTATTACTCTGTGAATTGAGATTCCTATAGATTAAAGCAAAAATCTGCTGTGTCATCATCACTGGTGAAACATGAGTGATGAAATAAATAACTTGTACATTTGTACATCTCATGAAGCTTTTTTTTTAATGTTTGTTTTTCTGACATAATACACGTTTTTCCTTCAGTGCTTTTTGCCAGTGAATGATTGCCAGCTCCCCAGCAAAGCTTCTGCAATTCCAGTAATCCCATTTTTTATCTGAATTACAGTAAGAATTACCTCTTGGAGCTCAGCCCTGATATATTCTGCCAGCGTAAGGCCTATGCCTTATGAAAAGGTGAACTTTATGTGTTTCAAAGGTAAATTTTACTCTTCTGATTAACATTTACATCCTGCAGCTAGCAAACTACTTGTATGTGAGTACCCTTGCACAACAGAATCACAGCACCAGGTTTTTGATGGAAACCTGCCAATTTCATGAAGAGTAAGAATTCTGCCAAATGTACATTTTATAATGACACTTAAGCGAAAAACAAGAGGCAGAAGTATTAAAAAAATATTTTATCCTGCAGAAATAATAATAAAAAAACCATTTCTTACAAGATGAACAGGACCTTACAAATGCATTTGGAACTTAATTTTTTGTAGGTCTTAATAGTCTAAATGCCATTAATTGCTGTTTAGTGCTTTTCTTTGTTAGAACAACAGCAATAAAATTGACACAAACGTAATATTCCTACCAAAAAGAAATGCAAAGCATATAATGAAGGTCTTATGTTTAATATGAACAATTTTAAGTTTTCTTTAAAGAGGGTGTCAACTTTAAATGCTTCCAATAACATCAGTAATAGTAAGTAGGCTAAATAAACAGAATCACAGAATCACAGAATTGTCTAGGTTGGAAGAGACCTCCAAAATCATCTAGTCCAACCTCTGTCCTAACACTAACAAGACCTCCACTAAACCATATCACTAAGGACTACATCTAAACATCTTTTAAAGACCTCCAGGGATGGCGACTCAACCACTTCCCTGGGCAGTCCATTCCAATGCCTAACAAGCCTTTCAGTAAAGAAGTTCTTCCTAATATCCAACCTAAACCTCCCCTGGCTCAACTTTAGCCCATTACACCTCGTCCTGTCACCAGGCACGTGGGAGAATAGACCAACCCCCACCTCTCTACAGCCTCCTTTAAGGTAGCTGTAGAGAGCGATGAGGTCTCCCCTGAGCCTCCTCTTCTCCAGGCTGAACAATCCCAGCTCCCTCAGCCACTCCTCGTAAGACTTGTTCTCCAGACCCCACACCAGCTTTGTCGCCCTTCTCTGGACTCTCTCGAGCACCTCCATGTCCTTCTTGTAGCGAGGGGCCCAAAACTGAACACAGTACTCGAGGTGCGGCCTCACCAGAGCCGAGTACAGGGGGACAATCACCTCCCTAGGCCTGCTGGCCACACTGCTTCTTATACAAGCCAGGATGCTGTTGGCCTTCTTGGCCACCAGAGCACACTGCTGGCTCATATTCAGCTGCCTATCAACCAGTATTCCCAGGTCCTTCTCGGCCAGGCAGCTTTCCAACCACTCATCTCCCAGCCTGTAGCGCTGCTTGGGGTTGTTGCGCCCCAGGTGCAGGACCCGGCACTTGGCCTTGTTGAACTTCATACAGTTGACCTCAGCCCATCGGTCCAGCCTATCCAGATCCTCCTGCAGAGCCTTCCTTCCCTCGAGCAGATCGACACACGCACCTAACTTGGTGGCATCTGCAAACTTACTGAGGGTGCACTCGATCCCCTCATTCAGGTCATCGATAAAGATATTAAAGAGGACTGGCCCCAGCACTGAGCCCTGGGGGACTCCACTAGTAACCGGTCTCCAACGGGATTTGACTCCATTCACCACAACTCTTTGGGCCTGGCCATCCAGCCAGTTTTTAACCCAACGAAGCGTACGCCAGTCCAAGCCACGAGCAGCCAGTTTCTTGAGGAGAATGTTGTGGGAAACGGTGTCAAAAGCCTTACTGAAGTCAAGGTAGATCACATCCACAGCCTTCCCCTCGTCCACCAAGCGTGTCACTTGGTCACAGAAGGAGATCAGGTTCGTCAAGCAGGACCTGCCTTTCATAAACCCATGCTGACTGGGCCTGATCGCCTGGTTGCCCTTCAAGTGCCACGTGACGACATTCAAGATAATCTGCACCATGAGTTTCCCTGGCACTGAGGTCAAACTAACAGGCCTATAGTTCCCCGGGTCTACCCTCTGGCCCTTCTTGTAGATGGGCGTCACATTTGCTAGCTGCCAGTCGACTGGGACCTCCCCTGATAGCCAGGACTGCCGATAAATGATGGAAAGCGGCTTGGCCAGCTCCTCCGCCAGTTCTCTCAGTACCCTCGGGTGGATCCCATCCGGCCCCATCGACTTGCGTACATTCAAGTGCTGTAGCAGGTCACCAACCATTTCCTCGTGGATAGTGAGGGCACATCCTGTTCCCCATCCCCTTCCACCAGCTCAGGGTACTGGGTGTCCAGAGAACAACTGGTCTTGCCGCTAAAGACTGAGGCAAAGAAGGCATTAAGTACCTCAGCCTTTTCCTCATCATGTGTAACTAAGTTCCCCCCTGCATCTAGTAAAGGATGGAGATTCTCCTTAGTCCTCCTTTTTGTGTTGATGTATTTGTAAAAACTTTTTTTGTTATCTTTAACGGCAGTAGCCAGATTGAGCTGCAGATGAGCTTTGGCCTTTCTAATTTTGTCCCTACACAGCCTCGCAACATCCTTATAGTCCTCTTGAGTAGCCCGCCCTCTTTTCCAAAGATTATAAACCCTCCTTTTTCTCCTAAGCTCGAGCCAGAACTCTCTGTTCAGCCAGGCCAGTCTAGTTCCGCGCCGGCTCATCTTTGGGCACGTGGGGACAGACCGCTCCTGCAACAGCAGCAGCAAATCACCTGACTGGAAGTTACAGTAAAGCTTATTTTTGTCCTTTTCAGATGTTCCTATTTGTGCTAATATTAAATTAAACTGTTTTGAAGTTGATATCTGTGCTATACCCAGTTTTGACAGGTTCAATGAACAGGGTATAAATATTTTCACAGTACTTTTCAAAATTATCTGTGACTCTTTAGTTCATTTTTCTTTTTAATTTTCTGTATAAAAGAAACACTCGGGATCAGGGCTTTTTAATATAATAAATGTATCACATTTGGGAGGAATGCAAGGCTGGATTTACTTGCTGAAGATAAAAAAGATACAAGCAGAAATTTAATTTACCTGAAATGTAGCTTTTAAAAGTGGTGATATTCTAGAAAAGACAGTTGGAATGAACTTTGAGAGATCATCCTGTCCAATTCTTCCCTAGAGCATGAGTACTTGAACCATTCCTGGAATATTTTTATTTAATTAGTTCTTAGAAAAAAAGAAAAAAAAAACACAACACCTCTGGTGACAGAAGTTCACAACTTCCATTGACAATTGATTTCTTTGAACTACTGAAGGGTTTCTACTACTGGAAAATTCTTAGTATGTAACCTACATCTTCATCACTGTGAATTAATCCCATTACTTCTCATCCTATGCACAATAAATACGGACAGCAGCTTGTTTATATTCTCTTTGTTCTTTCCATATGTACATATGTGCATACATTTATGTTTACATACATATACACAAAATATCTGGATGTAAACATGTTTTTTATATGTTCATATATATAATATGTGTATATATATGAGAAGATTGCTGTTTTGCCTTCTCTCAGTCTTTTCTATTCTGGGCTACATGGACTGTAATTCTCATGGTCTATCTTCATAGACCATATTTTTTAGATATGTTATCATTCTTATTACTGTCCCCTGAACTGTCTCCATCTGTTCTGTGTTTGTTTTTCAATGCATGTACCCAAAGCTATAAACAGTAGATCACAGGAGGGTTGAGTAGTGCTTGAGCAGATTGGATAGAAAAAATGCTCCTTTACGGGTAGTTATCTCGAGCCATCCTCCACTGACAATGTAAGTTAGAGAAACCTTGATTCAGCTGCTAGCATGGCCTTCAGTTTCTGAAATAAAAATGAAAACTTTACTACTAACTTGTGTTGAGGATCATTAAAATTACAATCCAGCCTCTGGAGTGAAGAAGATCTGTATACAGGAACTGACATTGGTGTCAAGGATATTTCAGATACAGCACAATTCTGAGGATTACAATGTTGAGAAAAATGCCACAACAGTTCAGTACTGCACAGTGGGAACAGCTGCTTTTCTGAAAAATACAATTAAATGTCCGTGTTCTCAAAACTACTGTACTAATCTGGCCAAGCTTACTCTAGATGGTTCGACCAGATGATCTTGAAGGTCTTTTCCAACCTTAATGATTCTATGGTTCTGTGATTCATATATTCTTACAAATTAGTAAGTGGAAAATACATTGTGATGGTTTTAAAGATAAGATGCAAGGTAGCAGAACTATGTCATCAGCATTTAACCCTTCCTATATTCTCTTTACATCAGCTCACCAGTGTGGTTGATACTGTCCATTCACTGAGAAATTGACACATACAAGTATAAGAAGTATTCACTATAAATGAATAAATGGTAAATGAATAGCTTAATCATGGATATAGTCATGGGACTAGAATCGCACCTGCAGGAACTTAACACAAAAAATATTTCTCTGTTTGGCTTTGCCTTACATTTTCACTTTGGCAGGCTCCCTCATATGGGTACTCTTGCCATAAGACTATGTAAACATACTCTTTTTGGTATATCCTGCCTATATTTCTCAAAGACAAATTATGTCATTGAGGAATATACAACTTCAATGAGATTTTCAGTAAGGACAAGTTAGAATCATAGAATGATTTGGGTTGAAAGGGGCCTTAAAGATCATCTAATTCCAACCCCCATGTCATGGGCAAGGGAGAACTTCCACATTGTTCAAAGCCCCATCCAGCCTGAACACTTCCAGGGATGGGACATCCTCAACTTCTCTGGGCAATCTGTTCCAGTGCTTCACCGCCCTCTGAGTGAAGAATTTCTTCCTTAAATCTATTTTAAATTTATGCTCTTTTAGTTTCAAGCTATTAACCCTTGTCCCATCACTACATTCCCTGACATCAAGTCCCTCCCTAGTTTTCCTGTGGGCCCCCTTTAGGTACTGAAAGAATGCTATAAGGTCTCTCTGGAGCCTTCTTTTCTCCAGGCTGAACAACCCAAGCTCCATCTGCTCTCCCAAAATCCAGGCTAGCAAGCTTGATGTGCTCCCTCCTCGCTGCCCTTGGGATTCTAAACTGCACCATTTCCTGGTCACTGCAGCTTCACATTCCCCACCAGCCACTATCTGTCGGTGAGAATAACATCCAGCACAGCACCTCTCCTCACTGGCTCCTCTATCATTTGGAGAAGGAAGCATTTCAATGCATTCCAGGAACCTCCTGGATTGCCTCTGCCCTGCTGTGCTGTTCCTGCAACAGGTATCAGGTTGGTTCAAGTCCCCCATGAGGACCAGGACTTGGGAGTGTGAGGCTGCTTCTGTCTATAGAGGGCCTCATCTGCTTGGTCTTCCTCATCAGGTGGCCTGTAGCAGACCCCCACTACAATGTCCCGTGTCCCTGCCCTCCCTTTAATGCTGACCCGTCAGCTCTCTGTCAGCTCCTCATCCATCCCCAGGCACTCCAGCTGCTCATTGACAGAGAGAGTGACACCTCCTCCTCTCCTTCTCTGCCTGTCCTTCCTAAAGCGCCTGTATCCTTCCATTCGAATGCTCCAGACATGGGAGCCCTCCCACCATGTCTCCGCAATGCCAATGAGGTCATAGCCCTGCAGGTGTGTGTACATCTCTAACTCGTCTTGATTATTCCCTACGCTATGTGCATTTGCATGAAGGCATTTGAGTTGGGCCCCTGATGAAGCTGGCTTACTGGCTGGAGCAGTTGGAATCCCTTTGTGCTGCCCTTTAGGTGCTGTTCTGCAAACCCGTGACCCTTCTCCAGGCTCAGGGCTTCTATCACAGACACTGGTGTCAAGTGCAGCATTAAAATTGTGATTTTGAATCTGTGTCTGTTGCTCTTATTTTTAGAATTTAGAAGTCAAAAGCATTAAGCTAAGCTGCAAAAATCCTATTCCACATTTCCTCTTTATTGAAAGATTTAAGTTGCTTTTATATGTCAGGTATATTCCAAAGTAGGTACATGTAACATGGTAATGAACATGGTGTTTTTGCAGTTGTAGATTTTTTTTCAGGTCTCTCAGACCTTTAAGTCTGCCACTGAAAAAAAATAATTGTAATTTTCTGTTTTAGTTTTAGCATATTATCTTGTTTTCTGTGTCTTTCTTTTAGGCACTCATTTAACAGTTTTTTACACATTGCCAGATTGCTGTTCCTATTTAATACCCCACTAATTTCTGGGGGACACCATGCAAACACAGCAACCTGCCAAACGTATGATTGGTGCTGTGGGGAGTTCTAGCTTCCCAAGTCAATGACTGCCTTGATAATACATTACAGAAGATGCAGACATGCTTTTGAGTTCAGCATATTATAAATGTCACAATAGAAAATTTCCCTACTTATTTAAAGACTAATTCAGCCTTTTAAAGTTTGATTGCTTATGTATCAAAACATCTACATACTTCCATTGTATATTTATTTATTAGAGCAGATGACTTAGTACATGATACGTTCTGTTCTAAACTTCATATAGAGAAAAGCTATAGAATTACTATCCTCTGCTTAGTAGTGATGTCAGTAATATATACCAAATGCGGTGGCAGACATCTGTGTTCAAAAACTGAAACAAATAGGAATAAAAAAAGGGGGAAAAAAAAAAAAAGAGGACACTTTCATTTAATTTTTAGTTCAGAGCTTTAAAAATGACAAGGAATTGTATGAAAGCGCAGATTGCTACCAACTTAATACTAGAATTTCTTAAGTCACACAAAAAAACTGCTGGTTGGTTTGTCAGTTGCTTTTATATGGTATGAAACAGGTTTGAAGCACTTTGGAAAAAAAAAAAAAGTCTGACAGGAAATTAAATTCCAAGTAAGTAATAAATTAAACATTGTGGCTACTGTTCTGGTTTCTTTATTCATTGAGGAATACCTCAATGAATTCTGCTGATACTAATAACAATTGAATGCAATGAACAATAACACCTACTTTGGGGGATTGCTCCTCTCTTGTTACTATTTTTATACCTGCTAAAAGATATATATACTGTATTAGAGTTAACAAACTTTTAATATTTACCTGTTAGAACTTTTATTTATAGCTTTTCTTCATTTTTTATTTACATATGTAGAAATTTTGTTTGTTTGTTTCTTACATTTACATTTTAGAGCTTTTCCTTGGTAAAAGCCTTCTCCTTAAAAAATGGTTTTAGGACTGAAATGTGAAGAGATCTCAGATACTGCAAACCCGTGACCCTTCTACTGTTCTTGTACTAGGAATTAAAAAACAAACAAACAAAACCTTTAGATGTTCAACCATGAGCTTGTCCTAGTAAGTGATACTTGTAGAAAAAAGGTGCCCACTTGAGAGATCAGAAGGAAGTTCATAACCATCTTGTAAGTGGGAACTGTGGTTGACGGTATCCTCACCAATGATTTCCTGAAAAGAAAAAAGAAAGAAAAAAGAAGAAAACAACCATAACAGCACACACCTGCAAGCAGGATCCTTTCCTTCTTACTGATTTATTTTTTTTTTAAAGGAGAGAGAGAGAGATACAAAGCTTGAGGAAGCACTCAGAGATGATACTTCTCAGAAAAATTGAGGGACTTTTTGTAAATTTAGAAAAAATGTGGTCCAAAGTTACAAGAACCTTTCTGTCAATAAGAGTGAGAACATGGAATTGTTTAGGGGGCTGGGGACAGAATGTATGCCATTTATTCATCAAATCTTTGGGCAGCTGCTATAATAAAAGTTTCTATTATGTGTAATACTTTTCTGTGCTCAGTTTACAAAACCTTTGAAATAGCGTATGGGAGAGGCCCTCATGCAACCAGAAAAAGCAGAGTATGTCTCAGACAGAGAGAAAAGGTACTGTCTGGTGCCTTTTAGCTGTGATGATGATAGCTTGAATGTATTTTGGCATAATGGTGATATGACTGATGAAATTTGTTGTTTAGGAAAACTGTCATTTTTCTTTTTAAGACTTTTAGCATGGTTTCTATTGCCCTCTGTAGCAGCTTCTTTGTCCACTCTGGTTGAAGCAGATTGACCTGGTATGTCACACCCCTGCTATTGTGTTTATTGCTTCCATATTACTGAAGTATGGAGAGTGACTGGGATGCAAATACCACAAAAGATTAAGAGAGTTGGTTCTAAAGCATTGCTTGCTGATCAAAAGTTCCTTGAACTTTTAATAATATAATAATTTTGATAATATAATTTTGATAATAAATATTTTGTCTCCAAAACTGAAATGGAAAGACAGCTAGAAAACTACAAATAGTTTCATACATGTCTGAGAGTCTTCTCTGGTTTTAGTCCCAGGCGGAGCTTTGTAGTGCAGGTGATAAAATGTAGCTGATTAAGGTCACCTGAACTTTTTTTCAATTCACATATTAAAAAAAAAATAATAATAATAATTAAAAAAAATCTTCCTTTAATTATTTAATTCACTCTTCAAAAAAGAAGCATATATGAGATTTTAAATTAAAATGAAAACCTAAAAACAGCGTTGCTGTGAAGTTGAGTCACCATTAGTGGATATAACAATGCAAAATAGTGTTGCTTTTCTCCTTACGTGTCATCTGTGCTATTTCTTCCTTTCATAATCTTCATTTGTGTCTATTTCATCTTTAAAAATTATGGGCAAATTTTAAGGATTTTTTTTAATATCATTACATCTTATCATTACATGAAGCATAATGAATGATGTGTTCTTTTGAAAATCAGAACTAACGTTATTTCTGCTTGAGCATTTTGGGAAGCAAGGCTCATGTGACAGATTATGACAGATGTCCAGTCAGTTGCTATGGAAAAAAGCTTCATTATTGTCAATTAAATAAGTTAAAGTGTTAGTTATCATTTTTATTACTTATTCATTGCATGAAGCTAGACTGCAGGGCTAATGTAGGTTGCTCAACAAAGGAAGTCTTTGTAACATGTTCTTGCAACTGTTGTAAGTGAAACCATGGGTCTTTAGTATCCTAACTGTACCATCGTGTAGAAGGTCAGTCTATTTTTTACAGGATCAAAGTTTTGATTCCTTGGTTCTACCAGTTGCTCTAGCTCTACACAGTGCAACGTGTGTGTGAAAATATACTGAGAGACTTGACACTTTCTTGTTAACTGAAAATATAGACTGAGAAACGTGAAGTCCTTAGTGTTTCTGAAGGTAATGGAGAAGTTTCCACTGAAGTCAGCAGATAAAAAATTTCATCCACAAAATTCTGAGCAAATAAGTTATTACTTGTAAAAGTAAAATATTCTTGGTGTCTGGTAGATTTGTTCAGAATTCATAATGAGAAAATTAGGAACAAATAAAATATAGGATGAATTAAGAATTTGACACTGTCTCATACAACATCCTTGTCTTTAAGTTGGAGAGACATGGATTTGATGGACCGTTTGGTGGGTAAGGAATTGGCTGGATGGTCACACTCAATGAGTTGTCTTCAACAGCTGAATGTACAGGTGGAGACCAGTAATGAGTGGTGTTCCTCAGGGGCTGGCACTGGGACTGATGCTATTTAACATCTTTGTCGGTGACGTGGTCAGTGGGACTGAGTGTACCTTCAACAAGTTTGCTGATGGCACCAAGCTGTGTGGTGCGATCGAAATGCTGGAGGGAAGCGATGCTATCCAGAAGGACCTAGGCAGGCTTGAGAGGTGGGGTTGTGTGAACCTCATGAAGTTCAACAAGGCTAAGTGCAAGGTCCTGCACCTCAGTCGGAACAGTCTGAAGCACAAATACAGGCTGAGCGATGAGTGGATTGACAGCTGCCCTGCAGAGAAGGACTTGAGGGTGTTGGTTGATGAGAAGCTCAATATGAGTCAGCAACATGCACTTACAGCCCAGAAAATCAACCGTATCCTGGGCTGCATATCAAAAGGAGCATGGTCAGCAGGGTGAGGGAGGTGACTGTGCCCTTCTACTCTTCTCCTGTGAGACCCCACCTGGAGGAGTACTGCGTTCAGTTCTGGGGCCTGCAGCATAAGAAAGATATAGACCTGTTAGACTGAGTCTAGAGGAGGGCCATGAAGATGATCAGAGGGCTAGAGCACCTCTCCTATGAAGACAAGCTGAAAAATTTGTAGTTATTTAGCCTAGTGAAGAGAAGGGTGCAGGGAGACATTATAGTGGTCTTCTAGTACTTAAAAGTGGCCTACGTAATAGATGGAGTGGGACTCTTTATCTCAGGGAGTGCAGTGATAGGGGTAATGGCCTTAAACTACCGAAAAAAAAAAAAAAAAAAGTAGATTTAGATTATATGTTAGGAGGAAATTCTTCACTCAGCAGGTGGTGAGGCACTGGCACAGGTTGCCCAGAGAAGCTGTGGATGCCCCATCCCTGGAAGTGTTAAAGGCCAGGTTGGATGGGGCCCTGGGCAACCTGATCTAGTGGGTGGCATCACTGCCTATGAACAGGGGGTTGGAACTAGGTGATCTTTAAGGTTTCTTCCAACTGAAAAACATTCTGTGATTCTATGAGTAACAGTTCCCACTTCTAAGTTACCCAGATTTTCTCTTAGATATGTGATAGTTGGCTCTAGCTTTTGCCTTCATTGTTTAACTTCATGTGATTTCAAAAAATTATGAAATGTGGTCACTACCAAAGTAATACTTTAAATCATTAAATTGTTAGTGATGTATAAGACATATGTAATTCATTCCATATTCAGAGCAAATCTTATTGTTTATGTAGTTAGGAATATATAAAAATAAATGCCTTTACAGTGTTTTGAGAATTAGTGTTAGACATTCCAATATAAAAAATTAAGACAGGCTGTGCTTTCAGCTACAGTGGTATAAAGACAGAGTGACTTCCTTCTTCTTACTTTATGCTGTATTTATACTATTTTAATACAGCATATATTTATAAAATAATATTAGCACTTAGATTTGGTTTTACTGTGCTCAGTCATTATTCTCCCTTACCCAATGAAACCTAGCGTTATTGTAGTTGTCCCACATGTAGCTTTACATTTGTGAATATTTTTGTCTTTGTGTTGTTGATGTAAGTCCCTTTAACAACCCTCATAGAAGTCAACTTTTCCATAGCAACAACTTTTCATGCTGTCACTTGTGCAACAGTTGGCTGTACAATCATTGCATTTCAGTGAGAATGTCTCACCCCATTCAGCTGAGCAACAGTGAGTCTAAAGAGCGATTATCTTTCACTCCAGGGCAACTGTTTCTGTGGCATGTGAGGAAAAGGGCAATGTACTTGTGTAAATTAATCTGAACGAACATTTGGAGGGAGAATGAAATTATTATGTAGCATTTATATTATGTCATTGCTGAAGGCACCAAGCAATCCTCCATAATTGTAGCCATAATTCCAGATGCAGCAATATTTTAAATTTTATGGCATATATGATGCCCTCAATGAAAAGGAGAACTATTAAAATATGTTTTTTTGAGTAGGCTGTATGATGTGTAGCATAGTAAAAAAGTAAATAAAGGTTGTAATTATTAAGTGCAACTTTCAGTTTTGTGTTTTAGACCATAGGTGCATTCAGCATCTTATCAAATGCAGCACAAGCTTGGAGTTTGTTTAATATATTTCTTAATATTTGCAAAAGCCTTTGAGATTTGCAGATCTTTATAGGGTAAAGTTAAGGTGCACACACTTCTCCCTTTTACTCCCATTTTGTTTTAGGGGGAAATGGCTTTGCTCACATGCTCTTTTGAACCCCCCCTACTTCTGTGAATGTGTGTCCACCTGCTGTCAACCACCACACTTTCAGAGAACATTGTTCAATAGCAGAGCTGGCTGAGCAGGCAGTTTATCTTATCTTTCATAGCCAAAGTCCGCAGCCTGGTACACTGAAAGGCTCCGCCATCACTTTTCATTTATTTTAGCTAACTGGAGTGTGTGAGTGCTCTGAGCGCTGTGTCTGCAGTGACTCTTTTCAGATACGGTAGCCTCTCCCAATTCTTTCCCACAAAATTAAAGTATCTCAAATAAAAGTCTCAATCATAGCTGATGCTCTTCCTGCTTCCTCTCTCATTCCAGTTTAATTTTCTCATGTGTAGCCCTGGATCACTTCTTTCTTCATGTACATTTCTGTACTGATGTATAATTTGAAGTGGAATTTATACTGTGAAATGAAGGTTAACTTCTAAAATGGAGAAAAGAATACAATAGTTATGTCCATAGTAGGAAGCAATATATCCTATTCTCAGATGAAGCTCACTAGGAGAAATTCTGTCTAACCAACCAATTCTGCAGCCAGTCAAAGCATCCTCCTGAAGTGCTGAAACTCCAAGGAGCCACAGGGAATAAAAAAATAAAACCCAAGCTGCTGTATTTCCTGCTCTTGGCTGATTTGGTGTAGATTGTGAGTAATGCTGCTCTTCTGATGGACTCAGTTTAGTTTCCTTGCTGTAGATGAGAATGCAATTCAGCCTAGTCAAAATCCCATGTGCGCATCTGCATTGTAGTGCTTCAAAAGGTTATATCCTATTACCTTAGTAACCAGTAAGTATGCCCTTTCAGAGATTTAATCCAATTTTTTACCAACATAAAGTCTTCAGATGAGCTAAAACTACCATGGAAGAATACAGCATTTTCACTATCTTGCTAAAACTGCATTTTACTGTCTAATTGCTTTTTGTCCTTATGGGGCACTGTGAGGGCCAGAAGCTCTCAGGGGCGTGGGGGTAGCAGCGGCCCTCTGGGGTGGGCCGGGCAAGGCCTGTCAGCAAGGGCCAGTCCCACCACCCTGGCCAGGAACAGGGCAGCATGGGGCAAATGGAGCAGCCTCAGGCCTGGGCACCAGGCATGGGAATGGGGACAGGACAGGACCAGGCCATGACATAGGCCCACAGGTGGGCCTGGCTTGGCAGAGACCCATGGCCGAGCAAGGCAGAGCTGTGGGGAGCTGGAGACTGGTCCTGACATGGGCACACTGGGGCAGGAGCTGACAGCCCTGGGTGCTTTCCTAGGATACTGGGCAGGGACAGTCAGGGCTGGCGCTGCTCTCATGGCCGAGATGCTTTGAATTATCCCTGAAGATTAAATTTGTTAACTATTTATTTGTTTGGGCATACCATGTAGGAGAGTGGTTTTATTTTTTTTATTTTAAAAGAAAACTTTTAAATGAAATTAAATTAATAAATTGAAGATGATTTTTTTTTTTTTGCATGCCTTACCTATCACTGTAGTTGTACATAAATATGACTGAAAAAGAGTGTTTTTTATATTTTTTTTCCTGTTTTTATTGATTAAGGAAGGAGTTACTAACAGTTTACAGTTTCTTACAGGCAGAATGAAGAAAAATTCATTTAGTATGAAAACTGTGTGCAAACATGCATTATCACAGTCTGTTTGGGTCTTAGTACTGGGAATAAAGTGGATCCATCTGTCGAGTCTTTCCAGCTCATGCTTCCTCCATGCTCACCCATTCATGTAGTATGAATGCATCTTTCACAGCCAAGAGGAATGGGGTGGCCTCAGAGGGACACTGTGAGTTTTCTTCATGTTCTGTGTCTTGGTGTGGTCCTGTTTTCTCTCTTTAAATTGTTTCTTCCATCCCCTTACTTTAAATATCATCCATATGAATTTGGAAGCAAGGAAAGGAGGTGATTTCTGAGGTGTTGGACAACTTGGTATTAATCTCTGGATCCCCAGGTATCTTGCATTGTCCATGTGCCAGGGAGTTAGGGTCAGTGAGAGTCAAACATGAGCTGCGTAGCCCGCGATTCTTGTCCAAAGGCTAAAACTCAACTGAATTAACAGATTTTCATGAACGAAAAGGTGTGCTGAACCTGAACAAAATCCTGCTGTGCTTAATTTCCTTTACTGATCCCCTGTTATCTACAGCAGATAGAAGTGAATAGATTGTTGTTAATTTTAAATGAGCTATTTGGCTGATATTTCTTAGTTGCAGAACTGGTGATCTTTCATTTTTGGTTAGGTGATTGATTGTCAGTTAACATTAAGACACTGAAAGCAACAGTAAATTATCTGTGTTATCTGTTTCTGATATGCATTAAAATATGTTGTTCATTCTAACACTGGGTAGCATGACTATTTCCTGAGATACTTCTGCTCCTGCTTTCTCATGATTTTTGACATTTTGATTTTGGACCTAAATGTTACATGCAGATAGGAGTTTCTATTTATTGTTTTAGGAATTTATTTAGTGAAGGGATAGTCAGCAGAAAAAAGGAAGATATTCATTTGTAGTATATTAACTGAGATAGAGCTCTTCACTCACTGAACCCCAGAGCAAAAACTGTTAAAATATTTAACATAATGCATGAATTTTATGTTAAACTGTATATACTGACCTTTTATTTTAGCTTCCTTTATATAATTGGCTTTATTATCCAGAGAATTCTTATAAAAACTGTGCTATTCCTTACTGGCCTTTGCAAGATGCTTTTAGCATACCAAGCTGTATGCATTTAGTCCAATTTGTGTATCATACCTCCTTTGGCAGGCTGTTTCAGGGTCTCTGGATGGTCTCGCAGTGCTTAATTGCATCCTGGATTGCCAGGGTACGACTTAGTAAGTACGTGCCAGCTGAATGTGACTGACATTGATTGCTGTTTTCACCTGATGATCAGGAAGAGGCAGCTAGACCTTGTACTGCTTACTGCTATAGAGCAGAAGTGTGGTTCTCTAGCACACTGACATGTTTAACATTTCAGCAGGTCAGATATTCTAACCTAAATTCTAATGCTGCTGCAGCAGAATAGTCCTGACACAGTTTCATGAGATGTGAAAAGAGAGGTGGTAGAGAAAAAGGAAGGAGCATTAGTCCATGCTCTAATTTAAGGCCTCCTCTCAGAGTAGCACATTTCCAAATGGGAAGAACAATAGTACTTGAAGCTAGAGCATTGCAGCAAATTCATTCAGTCCAAGCTTTTAAGTATTTGGGTACTGTAAAATATTTCTAATAGTGTAATCTAAGAATGGATGGTCTAAAACCTTATTAAGTACACAGTAATCCATTTTTGATTATTACTATTCATTATTTTTTGCATAAATTTCAGTCATAAATACTCAATTTGAGTCTAGGAGGAACTCCAGCAGAAAATGAAAGCAAGACCTAATATAATTTGTGGAATCTTAGAGAGAGACATAAAAGTTAAAAAAGAATAATAGAGGTAATATGAGCAGGTTGCGGAGGTGTTGAGATGGCATACGTTGAAAAGATGTGAAAAAAATTAGAAATGAAAAGGATAAGTTAGTGCATATTTTATGTATTATTATTTGTCAGCTTCTTGGTATCTTTAGCTTTATGCAAATCAGTGCAAGTCATGACTACTTCCCCAAGAAACTTAAGGTCAAACCTAATACAGAAAAAAAATAGTTCAGTCACACATACTGTACAGATTAGAGCTTAAGTTTTGTCATGGTCCAAATATCTTGGATGAAAAATTAATCATTTGAAGTATTATGTTGATTTTATGTTGTTCTTGTTGTTTATTCTTTTAAATGGCCTCTACTGAAAATGGAAGTCAAGAAGAGAACATTATAAAATATATTCCACATGATTAACTTCACTGAAACCCAAAGAAATTACAGTTTTTAAGCATGTGATCTATTACAAAAACCTGAAAATTACTGCAATCACTGCAAGCGATCTCATGCAGTTGTAGAGGGTAGTAAAGTATCTCACAGCCTGGAATTAATTTTTTTTGTTGTTGTTCTATATCCCTTAAAATGAGGGATAAAAGGAGAAGGAAAGAAAAAAAAAATTAAAAAAAAATAAAAGCATGTAATATAGTTTCTGGATATATCAATATTGCTTAAGAAAAGCTATTAAATGTTAGATTTTGAAAAATAATCTCTCTTGCATCAGTGTGGCCCAGGACCAGCTGAGTGACAACTAAAGCAGTTAGACTAGTTTATGTTGGTGTTTACATACTTTCTGCCATATTGATGGACTATGAGTTTTACTATGCAGCCTTGTAAATATGAAATTTATCTCCCTGAGATTCTCCAAAAATTACTATAATAGTGTAATTTTACAAGGGTTTTTACTTGATAGTGCTCATGTGGGCTATTGAGGATTCCTCATGTTCCAAGTATTTGTTGTTATTCTACAAAAATGTCTGATATCTTTATATCATGCACTAGTAGCATTTATTTTTTATGCTATGATCAAACTTGTAATTCAAATGTTACCATCAAATTAGAAGTGTGATTGATCTATTACTTCTGGAAGTTAGCTAATCCCAAAATAATTTTATCATCATATTTTTTTTATATAGAGGGAGAAGAAATTCCAACTTCAGACTTAACTGATGTGAAGGCTCAGTTCAGTAGGATATTTAGATGTATTTCTAACTTTAAATACTTGAGTACTTCTTAGTGCTACTTTCACAAAACTGAGGAAGGAAGGAAGGAAGGAAGGAAGGAAAGGAAGGAAGGAAGGAAGGAAGGAAGGAAGGAAGGAAACTCCTTTTGCTAAATCCTTGACTTAAAAACTGAACAGAATATAATGAAAATGTTATCCCTTTATTTACTTCTTTAAAATTGTAGTCTTCAAATATTCCATTAGATATTAAGCTATAGTTAGATAAATATTCATTTGTAGCATTGTATCTTCTAATTATCAATTTTGAGACCTTATTTTGATTTAATAAGAGTTTTATCCTACTGTGATTCTATTGATTAAATAGAATTATCCCTGAGTCTCAAAGTATAGGTCACTGTTTTGAAAGCCATAATGGTCTGTTAGGAAGTTCTGGAATATGAACCCATATGCTAAACAGCACAAGGGACTGAGTCATGAATTCTGTATTGTCAGTTACTGTTGAAAAGAGACGTTGAGGTGGAAAATCACAGATCTGAAAAGACAGGAAAATTCATATGTCCAGGTCATTCCTACCTGCTTTACAATAAGCACTGCACAAACTGTTACTCAGATCTCCCTGAAAGAGAGATAAATACAAGGAGTTATTGGTCTCCAATGACAAATATCAGAAACGGAACAAAAGCTACAAGCATGGTCTGGTATGTCTTCCGAGTCTGAATTGTTTCTGATTTTAGTGCACAGGACTAGGAATTGACCTACACCATAGAGATTCCATAATGGTATCAAAATGAACAGATACTCTTATTAGTAATTTCAGTCAAATCCACGTCCCTCCAATTTAGAGACAAGGATGTCATGTGGGACAGTATCAAATGCTTTGCACAAGTCTAGGTAGATGGTGTCAGTTCCTCCTTCCTTATCCACCAACGCTGTAACCCTGACGTAGAAGGCCACCAAATTTGTCAGGCATGACAAATTGCCCTCAAATTTGCCCTCAGCAAAGCCATGTTGGCTGTCCTCAGTCACCTCTTTGTTTTCCATGTACTTTAGCATAGTTTCCAGGAGGATCTGCTCTGTGATCTTGCTGAGCACAGAGGTGAGGCTGGCCTATTAGCTTCCTGGGGATTCCTTTTTTTTCCTTTTTAAAAATGGAGGTTATGTTTCCCCACTTCCGGTCAGTGGGAACTTCACCGGACTGCCACGACTTCTCAAATATGATTGATAGCAACTGAGTAACTTTATCTGCCAGGACCTTTAGATGCATCTCATCAGGTCCCATGGACTTGTGCCCCTTCAAGTTCGTTAGATAGCATTGAACCTGATCTTCTGTACAGTGGGCAGTTCTTCATTCTCCCACTCCCTGCCTTTGCCTTCTTGGGCTTGGGTGGCCTGGCTAGAGCACTTGCTGGTGAAAACTGAGGCAAAAAAGTCGTTGAGTACCTCAGCCTTTTCCATGTCCTGGGTAACTAGGTCTCCTGTTTCCTTCCAGAAATATCCCACATTCTCCCTAGTCTTCTTTTTATCACTGATGTATTTGTAGAAGCCTTTCTTCTTCCTTTGATGTCCCTGGATGGATTTATTTCTTTATTTCTATCAGGGCTTTAGCTTTCCTAACGTGATTCCTGGCAGTTTGGAATTATTTCTCTGTATCTGCCCGCACCACCCCCCCAAAAAAAAAAAAAAAAAAAAAAAAAGGTCAGACTACCTGACCTTGCTTCTGCCCTCTGTAGGCCTCCTTCTTTTGTTTGAGTATGGCCAAGAAAAACTTGTTCATCCATGCAGGTCTCCTGGCTTTTTTGCCTGATGTCCTCTTTGTTGGGATGCATTGCTCCAGAGTTTGGAGGAAGTGATCCTTGAATACTAACCAGATTTCTTGGGCCCCTCTTCCCTCCAGGCCTTTGTCCCATGGTATTCCAACAAGCAAATTCCTGAACAGACCAAAGTCTGCTCTCCTGAAGTCCAGGGTAGTGAGCTTGCTGTGCTCCCTCCTCGCTGCCCTTGGGATTCTAAACTGCACCATTTCCTGGTCACTGCAGCTTCACATTCCCCACCAGCCACTATCTGTCGGTGAGAATAACATCCAGCACAGCACCTCTCCTCACTGGCTCCTCTATCATTTGGAGAAGGAAGCATTTCAATGCATTCCAGGAACCTCCTGGATTGCCTCTGCCCTGCTGTGCTGTTCCTGCAACAGGTATCGGGTTGGTTCAAGTCCCCCATGAGGACCAGGACTTGGGAGTGTGAAGCTGCTTCTGTCTATAGAGGGCCTCATCTGCTTGGTCTTCCTCATCAGGTGGCCTGTAGCAGACCCCCACTACAATGTCCCCTGTCCCTGCCCTCCCTTTAATGCTGACCCGTCAGCTCTCTGTCAGCTCCTCATCCATCCCCAGGCACTCCAGCTGCTCATTGACAGAGAGAGTGACACCTCCTCCTCTCCTTCTCTGCCTGTCCTTCCTAAAGCGCCTGTATCCTTCCATTCAAATGCTCCAGACATGGGAGCCGTCCCACCATGTCTCCGCAATGCCAATGAGGTCATAGCCCTGCAGGTGTGTGTACATCTCTAACTCGTCTTTATTATTCCCTACGCTATGTGCATTTGCATAAAAGCATTTGAGTTGGGCCCCTGATGAAACTGGCTTACTGGCTATTGGTTATTGAAGGGTTAGTATCCTGAGGGTTGAAACGCATCTTGCCCTGGGACGGAGGAATTGCTATGCAGCTGAATATTATCAAATATACTGAAAGATACTGAAAAATTCCAGCACACTGGAATGCTGTCTAGGAAAAGATTTTTTTAGTATGTTATTTAGAATTTGTAATGATGGTATAGGCAACTGAGTTCTTGACTACACGTGTCACCGTGCTGTGTACACTGATGCTATTACTTTTATTATTAGTGAAACATTTTTTTCATATTGTTTGTGTTCCCATATAGAAAGATTCCACAAAGCAGGCCACAGACGTTCTCTTCATTCGTTCTGAAGAAAAAAAATACAGTCCAGCTAAGTGTAATGTGGGAACTTAAAAGAGCATATGCACCCCAGTGTTCTGTGGGGGAAGGTCTGAAGATTCAAGTTTTGGCATCCTGCCCTGTTCCATGAAGGAGAATAAAAAGGTTCATTACACTGGCAAATCTTAAATCATTTTTGAGGGGTTCAATGCAGTTGTAGTGTTCCCTTAAAAATCCTGTACAGAACACTGCTCTCAAACCTGGAGCAGGACTAGTCTGTTCACCATTGGGAATGAAGAACTCCCTATTCTATATACAATAAATAATTCATTGCAGAAAAGTTGCTAAATGTTTTGTTTGTTTACTGAGTAGAAAGGCTTAGTGGTAGAAAGTAATGATCTGTAAACAGTGGCCCAAATCCTTTGATAAACTTTTGTACATAAGATGATGTTTTTTTTCATATGTCCTCCTCTCAGCATAACCTGTCAGGTGTATCAGGAACAGATGTGCCCTCTTTTTTCTGTTCCTCTCACCACTTGAGTATAAGATTTAAAAAATAATAATGTGAATGAAAACTTGAGCAGATACTTACTAATTGTTTGTTTCCCTAATCATGTTCAATTGGTAGGTTACAAACTCTCTTAACAATACTTATGAAATCTCACAATAGTTTGTAGGTTGTCTATTAATGATTGTTAAAACTGCTATCTGAAAACGACTGCTATCTGAAAACCACTGCTAGTTTTACAAAAGGAATGCAACACTCAGGAAACAAAATAACAAAAGAAAACAAAACAAAAGCATAAGCTTTGAACTGGTTTAAAGAGTAAGAAACTTAAATATTTCTCATTGAGGGAACCATTTTTTAACAGAGTTTGATGACAGTTAAAACTGAGAAATACAAGAACCTGGAAGCTGTGCTGTTGCTAGGAGAAGTAATATCAGCAGTTCACAAAAGAAATCTCAATCTCTTACAGAGAAGCATTTTATAAAGAGTGAAATGTATCTAATATGTTCTTTAGCATTCTAGTTTTTATTTCTTTTTCAATCAGCCTCAGTCTGTTATGCTTTATGAAAAACTCTTTGAAAATATGACCAAGTATAACAGGCACAGCAAGTGTAGAACAATTCTTCTGAAGCTGGAACCATCCCAAAGGATACCCACTCAATGTCAGTATTTTTACTTCACAATTTTTTATTTTTTATTTTTTTTTCTTGTATGATTTCAAGCTGAGATAAAGTTGCTTGATATGGTATAGTCTAGGGTTTCCCAGTCTAACGTACTCTTTAGTGTATTATTGCCAGTCTATTAAGTGGCAAGAACTTACATTTTTATGACTCTGGGTGACAGAGTCCTTGACATTTATGTTACAGAATTTCTGCAATGGCATCCTTTCAAATTGCCCTGTATCAGTCTTATTTAACTTCTTTACCATTTGCTCTTGGTATGTCCTTGCAACTTACTTTGATGCCATTGCTGTCACACTGAAAGTAAGAGGCCAGTCTTTTCCCTGGGCTATGTGGACGTCAACTGTTTCTAAAAATAGTCATGTATTTTGTTCTGCTGCATGATCCTAATTTAGCTGAGCTTCCTGCCTTAATCATTCCTTTGTGACAAGTTTGCCAAATCCCAGATCTTCAAACATGCTGTATAGCCCCACAATGCCCATATTTATTTCCTGCATCACTGTGTTATGGTGACATTGGCTTCATTTGCTTTAATTCAGTGTGTCACTGGTCTTCTGTACAGAGCTCATTCTCTTTACATCTCTCTCTTTCACTTGAATATTTTTAAATTGATAAAGAATGCTTTTAAGAAATAGTGATTCAGGTAGTACCCAAAGCTGCACTTAAGTAATTCGTTTTCAGTAGGCATGTCACAAGCAATGAACTTTGATAGTTCTGGTAATCTCATGAAAAGATTTTGAAATACAGCACAGTTGTCATAACCACATGACTGAAGAAGTAAGGAAAGTATCTCTTAATGCATCTCTGACCTGCTCTTCTCAGCATTACTTCTTATAGTCAGCTTATCCCTGAGATTTGTGTTGCTTCTCTTTCTCCAAGATTAATCCTTTGTTTTCCGGGTCTGGTGAGTGTAGAGGGAAAAAAAAAAAAAAAAAAAAAAAGGAGAGAGGAACAAAATGTAAAGCATTTGGGTTCTTTCACATACCTAAAATAATTTCTCTTCAGTTTACCAGTCAGAATATGGAATAGCATTGATGAAAAAATAGCAAGATTTATCTTAGTACATGTGGGTTTGATCAAGCTGGCTTTTATATAAGACCAAATTTGAAAAAATAATATGTAATGGGGAAATGGAAATAATTTTATAAAACACATTTCTATTTCCTTATCCTTCTGTGAGGTAAAGATTTCTTCATAATTTTTTTTTTTTTATATATAACTTGTTCTACTCTTTCCTCATTACCCCATTTTCTATTCTCCGTCTTCCCTTCCTTCATATCTTTCTCTTTCCTCGCCCTTTTTCTTATCAACAAGCTCTTACCTATTCTTTCTTTTTTTTTTTTTTTCTCTTTATTATACTTTTTCCTCTTCTGAGGTCTTCTCAGACTGCTACCATGTTGTATTTATTAACACACTTTCTGGATAGTTTGGAGAAGTGTCCTTCCTACTTCTATTTTCCTGGTGGGAAGGTACACTGAAAAAGAACTTATACCTCCCTCCAGTTCCATATCCCTGCAGGGTGAGGAGATGGAGTCTTTAAACTATAGACTTTTTTATTTTATGAAATAGATTTTAAAGTGAATAAAGGATTTGTGACCTGAACTCTGTCCTCCCTCCTCCTCTCTTGACTGAGGGCCTTGGAAAGTATAACAAAGGGTATGACTCCTGCTTAGCTTCAGTGACTGCATCTGGAGTGTCCATGTTCTTTGGTACTGTTTAGTGTACCAATATAAATGTACATCTGCTATATCTTCTATCTTTAGAAACATCAAAGGCATTTTTAAAATTTAGACCTATTTAGTTTCAAGGCTTATGTTTAAAATCTTTCAAATAAACTAAAAGTTAGAAAATACTTGAATTAAACATAGCTATGCGAGCTTAAGCTATCATATTTACATACATAGAATCACAGAATAATAGAATGATTTGAGTTGGAAAGGACCTTAAAGATCACCTAGTTACAGCCCCCCTGCCATGGGCAGGGACACCTTCCACTAGACCAGGCTGCTCAAATTCATACACTATGGCTGTTTCTTATACATAGTCACAATCAAAATTTTCCATTGGGCACTACTTCAAAAAAAAAAAAAAAGTGCACATAAAAAGGAGGCCATGATGAAGAACCTTCCTGATACTCTTACTGCAAGGCTTGGAACCTTTACAGCTTCCATATAAGCTACTGTACCAGCAGCAGCTGTGCTGTTTTGCTGCATTTTGTGAGTTTTCAAAAAGTGAAGCTCCTAATTTGTTATCAACTAAACTGGCTTCCGGGACTGAGAGTGGTTGCATGAGATAGCCTACATCCATAGTATTTAACAACCTTATCCTCCAAATAGGGTGGGTTAAAAAAAAAAAAAAAAAAAAAAGAGCCTATTGAGAATGATTACATACTAATACCTGAACCTGTTGTTTTGAAGAGTAATAATTGGAATGGAACAAGCCCATAATACTAACAGTTTAACATTGCTAGCATTTCTTAATTTTAGTATTCTGTAAAGTAAAACAGTTGTAACACTACCACACCTGTGGAATTTTGAGTTCTGATTTTTGAGTATCTCCTCTCTGGAGGCGAGTGCTCTACAGTGGTTACAGTGGTTACAGACCTATTTTCACTCTCCTGAAAATTATCTCCTTCTTTGTCATCTCTCAACTTGTCCATGGCCCAAAAGCTTCCTGAGTTTGTTCTACCCTGCTAACCCATTTGTTTGAGCTTATGAGGTTTCCGATTCCCTTCCACATTCTTCTCATACTATTTCTGGTATCACTTCTTCAATGTGACTCCAGAGTCTCTCACAGTGTCCCCCAGTCTCCTTGACAGTACACTTCAGATTTTCACCATCAGCTCTCACCTATATTTAGTGTCTCATAATCTTTCTTTAGGGCCATTCATGTATTACCATTTTACCATCATCCTTATTTCAGTCTTCACATCCATGAGCATCATGTCCTGATTCACTTTCCCCTTTCCCTAACTGCTATTGCTAGTTTTGTTTAGATTTTTTTTTTTTTCTAAAAATGCAGTTTATTCTGTCAAAGTTCCAGAGTCTTTTCCAGACACAGGAGTTGTAAGGTTTTTCAAGGCAAGACCAATAGCTTCTTATTGCTCTGTTTAATGAGCAAACTAATGTGTTAGTCCTTACCTTTGTTTTCAGAAACAGGTAATCTATTTTGGCTGAATTAGTGAAGAAAAAAAAATGTACTAAGAAGCTTGTAATAAAGAAGTTCAAACAATTAAAACTTGTCAAAGTTACAAATGAATAAAAGGATGGAGTTTTTATGACAACGTTAGTTAGGAGTTACTGATATTAGTTCCACCCATGTTACAATTAGACAGGATCATGAGTGTGTCCAAGACTTTATCGACGGATTTCTTATGACTTTGAATTTTGGCATCCTGGCTCTCAATAAGCTCAAGAACATACTAAGTAAAATCTAAGCTGAGCAATAGTCAATGAGGTATAAAATTAGATAACCAAAATGAGTAATTCCCATGAGGTGATTGATTAACCAGGGATGGCGTCTATAGCTGTCCATCCACATCTGCCTGCCCAGGTATCACTGTGTCGTGGCTTGGTGTTCCTGGACTAGTGTTCTACCACTTGCCAGTGGCAAATCAGCCAAGGCTGTAATTGGTGTTCCTTTGGAACTTACTTGTATACCCCTATGGCCAGCGTAATAACCTCCAGGAGAGGGAGATATGGACAGCAGGGATGACCATTACACCATCCCTGTCCAACCCAGTCCCATAGAGAAAGATTTTCAGCGAGGGATACTGCTTTAACACAGAGAGATTTTCTGATTAGTTTTAAGTGTTTCTCACTGGCTACTTAACTTTGTTTATTTTAATTTTACAGTAGTTTAAGTGCTGTGTTTTCCTATGTGGCACATTTTGCATATTTCAAGTTCTCTTACTATACGTTTTGACAATGTACCACTGCAGGAGCATTTTGACAATAAGTAAACTTGACTTGATGATATTAGAATGGTACTGCTATAAATTCTTGCTTTCTGAAGTTCAGAGGAGCTAAAGAGGCTTTTGCAGCAATTATATAAATACTCAAGTGGAAGATCTAATTATGATGATTATTTTTGAGACAAGTTATTGGTGTTTGTTTTCAGTAAGTGCTGAATTACTATACGTAAAAGTAAGTGCTCTGGAAAAAGATAAATGTGGTGAGGACTGCAAACCACGACCATGGTATCTCTGATGGCTTGAATGTCCTACTTCATGTACAGTATTATGCCACCTTCCTTCAGTGTCAACTATTTGAAATAGTTTATTTTTTTTAATTATTTTTACTGTTTCTTAACCTGTGGAAAATTAATGCTCTAATGGTAGATATTGTCTTTAGAAATGACTTTGTAGATAAGACGATACTGAAGCAGCAACTGCAATAATCCTTGGGAGTTCCCTATGCCATAGCTATGCTGTCCCAGAGATGGTGAACAAATACATATATTTTAGTGTTGACCCCTGAAATGTTTGAATCCTTGTTGCTGTAGGAATACTTTTTACACAGAAAATTTTGATTACTTTTGATTACACTGTTGATTACAAGATCTGGTAATAGAAGCTGGGTTGCAGTTCAGACTTCAGTCTAAAGAAGTAAAATAGTCACTTAATATAATTAACTTAAATCAACCTTTTTATTTTTCCAAATTATTCCTTGTATTGTTTGTGATTAACTTGGTTATTTAAGTTCATACCTTAGAAGAAAAAGGAAATAAAGTCTATGAAGAAAGTCCATGATATTGAAGGATGTCTGAGATAGGTTACCTGACTTAGTAAACAATGCAAAATTTGTCTAAGCTAAAGTACAACACAGAGATTCCTCAGCTCGCTTTAAATAAGAAACCTGGGGTTTGGCTCCTATAGTCAGTTCCATGAGGATGGATTTGTTGTGTTTTCTGATGTTGCACAAAGGTAAATTCTGGTACCAGATTTCAGTCATTTAAGACAAATGTATCAGCAAAGTGTTGATTTGACAAAAACAAGTATACCTAGTTTCCGCTATTCTGCCAGCTTTTACTAACTCAGAGTGCTATCTCAGTATCTCAGGATGTCTCTGCCCATCTTCCAGGCATATTCCCCAAACTTTTTTACTCCTGATACCCCAATTCAATTTCCAAATTATCAGAAAACTGACTAGCAATTGCAAAACCAGGTATGATGGTAACTACCAAATCAAAAGCAAGTTCCAAATATCAATATCAAAACAAACACCAGAAGTTAACTGATGCCAGGTTTTTCACTGAGCTCTTTTAATTTTTCCTACCGTCACCAAGGAGAAGACTGGTAAAGTCTAGTGTCCTTCACTGCTGCATTTGATACCCAACTTCAGGTGGAAGTATCCACTTCTATTTGAACCAGTTAGCACCTTCTGCTACAAATCCAGAAAAAAAGGCTTGTATTCACACCTATGGATGTGACAGGAAAACACGTTAAAACAGTGTCACTGCTCTATCTCAAAACAGTTTCAGATTGGCTACATCGTGATATATAAACTTGTAATTTAAAATATAATGGGCAGTATTTTGATCTTGTGAATGTAGAATAGGAATGTTCTCCTTAATATTATGAATAATTTCATAAAAATAAATGATAAAGTCAAATGAAAATCTTTTGATCTTACTTAATGAATTTCACTTGCATCAAAATGAAGACAGGTCAAAATCGAATGTTGTTTTGGTTATGTTTGATTTCAAATGAAACTTGGATTTTATTTATTTATTTATGTGTTTATTTATTTATTTTTGTCCTGGGGCAATTCAACATGACTTATCATTTTGTTTTCGGCGAAATTAATGAAACTGCTGAATTTTTCTGAGATTAGATTTTGTCATTTTTTTTCAGTTATGCTTATCTTGTTCAAGGCATGCTAGAGACTGTGATTCAAACAGTAGCATATGAGCCACTGTTGAGAAACAAACATATGCCATATCTGTTGAGAAATCCTGTTTTGCATTTTCCTTGATATATATGAAACATATCAGTCAATTAACAAAATGGAAATATGTACAACCTTATGAAAATGTAAACTGGAAGAAAAACTGTTGTGGTTTAACCTGGCCGGCAGCTAAGCACCACACAGCCGTTCGCTCACCCTCCACCCTCCCTCTCATATTCAAGAGAATGCTATAACTGATAAAATGAAAGTCTTCTGTACTAAGACTGGTATCTTGTCCCTCCTTCATGTAAACTGGTTATAATTATAATCATTTTAGTTTATTATTTTGATATTTTTTTATGTAGGATTTTTGCAATGTATCCAATGGGGAAAATACACATTTTTCAGATTTCAATGTGAATGATTATTTTTCCACTAAGAACTTTGGAAATTAATGATGGATTTGACATGTACATATACAGAGGTATAAATATGTATGTCAGACATTTAAACAGGAGCTGAAAAATCTCTGAAAAGTATGTGGTGTATTTTATTTGCATTTACTGAAAGTCAAAGCCTACCAGAATAAAATTAGAAATTTTAAATTTACCAAATTTTTAAATGTTGCCTTTTAAAGGATAGTATAATACTGTTTCATTTGGGAGAATTCGTAAGAAAATCATTAACAGATTGCACTCTCCACAATCACATAATCATTAACATGTAAAAATGTCCTTTTTTTTACTAAGGGGATAAAGGCACTGAAAGCATTTCTGAAAGAATTTTGAGACCTTCTTACAATTCTTATATACCAGGGTATTTCTTTTTTTTTTTTTTTCTGTACCTTTTGCTAAAATGGTAAATGCTGTTATACAAGTATCCTGTAATACCTGTATTCAAAACACTGCCCAAAGAACAAAGCAGATCAGAGTATCAAAACCAATTATTTTTAAATTATTATTATTATTTTTTTAAGTCAATAGGGCTACATTTCAATACAGACATGTAGGGATGGTTCTGTTATTGGTTAGGAAATATAAATTATGTTGTGGTATTATCTTTGTAGTTTATTAGTCTGTATCTGAGACAGCAGAGCTAGGATTAGTGGGGTTTTTGTGACTGAGTTTTGTGAAAACAAAATCCAGTTCCTAAAAAAACACATTTAGCCCAAGCAATTTCACTAAGTATATTTTTCCATTCCCCCATTCTCTTATTACCTATGGTGCATATATTTGTTTAGTTGTGGATATACATAACTCAAATGTACAAACAGGTATTAAAAGATGTTTAGATGTAGAGCTTAGTGATATGGTTTAGTGGAGGACTTGTTAGTGTTAGGTCAAGGTTGGACTAGGTGATCTGGGAGATCTCTTCCAACCTAAATGATTCTGTGATTCTGTGATTTTGTACATTTATTTCATTGTGTATTAATACTGAATTTCTCCACTTTCCCTGTCTGTGAATCAGTTTATCTCAGTTTGCACCAATCCAATTAGTTTTGCTTGTACAAGAAAATTTTAGAAACCTTTATGATTATTTTATATATATATATATATAAATATATATATATAATATATATATACATACGCATATGTAAAGATATTGCCATGTGATTCTGAAGTCTCGTTTCTCTGGACCTCATAGGGTTAAATGTGTATTTTACTACACTAGCTGTCAAATAAATGTCCTAAATTGGGGGTAAGGCAAAGACAAAACTTGTATTAAACTTTTAATTAAGCATTACCTTACCTTCTTGTTAATTTGAAAAAGCATGCTAACTCTTTGAAGAAGTAGAAGCATTCCTGTCTTTGGCTTAATTATACAAGCAATTCCCAAGAACCTTGCAAATGAAAACCTCCCAAGTGTTTACAATCAATAATTTATTTCCTTACCTCCCTTATCAGATTGGTAAAATGCATTTTATTTTTTTAACTTAAGTGAAATCAGAAGATGCAATTTGATGTTGAAAGACTTACTCCTAAGTATTTGCATTAGGCATATGGCCAGAGGCAAGAAATTTATGTTTGACTGGAAATCAATTGCCTTGGCAGAAGAATTGCCAGTATCTCTTTTATAAGGAAATTCTGTGGTGAGAGATAATGGAGAGAAAAAAGAGAGTGCCATGGCAGATAGTCAGAGAAGAATTTCTGTTTGTCTGATGCAAGGAACTGTTTTTTAGGTAAAACTGAGAACTTGGTCTAAACTATATAATAGTTCATACTGCCTCCAGAGAAGCTAAGAATATGGGGATATTTAGCCCCCATTTGGGCTTTGACATCTGTGCTACATCTCTTACAAAATTAAGTACGTAATTGTATTCAGACACTTGTAGTGAATCACCAAAAGATAACATTAGAAATGTGAGAGCAACCACAGATTTATTTATTTTTTTCCTAGCTATATTCCAGGCTTTAACCCAGAGCCAAACTTTTCTGTCCCAGTTTGCCATAGAGCATTTCAAAAAAAAAAAAAAGCAGTAGCAGACCATTGACATTTAACGTTCCCATTCTCAAACAAGTATCCTGCAGTACTTCTTTTTGCCTCTGAAAAATTGTGTGTTGCGTTGACCTTTTTTTTTTTTTTTTTGCCATTTCCATCAGTTTGCTTTTGCCAAGCCAAAACAGACTGGGTTACTCATGAAGTCACACTGTGGGTGTTTGTTCTGTGGGGCACCAGATAATTGTTGGTGCAAACAGTACTGGATAAATAACCAGGAGCCCAACATACATTCATTCAGTTAATACTGCCTTGTGGCTCAGTGAATCTTGAAAAACTCGATGTTTATACAGTGAATCTTTATTGAGTTTGCTGATTACAAATGCTTGCAATTAATATGATATATTATGACTGCCAAGTAAATGCTCTTGTTTTAACCAATATAAAATGAATTAAACATTTAGAAACCTTGTAAGTTACTAATTGCCAGCTTCAATTCTTTTAAAGCATGAGCTGAGCTTTACTGAGAGCTGGACGTTTTGACAAAATGTCTGACAAAAAAGTGCACGTTTTGCTGAGTTCAAACTTCATCTCATTCCTTGAACTACTGGGTAGATTGAAGTACATGTAATGTAAGGGCCTCCAGGTTTCTGAGCATCTTTCAATCTAAATTAGTTTATTAAGGCTGTAGTTCTCTGCGAGGGATATGTAGATCCTCGTTGGTGTCTTGAACTCAATGAGGAAAGCAAGGCGTTTTGGATATATGGACTTTCCTGTTCCCAATTTGTGGAGAAACTTTGCAACAGTTGAGCCCAATATGTTAGTATAGTAGATGACTAAAAACATTATGTTTACTGAATGTACATAATTCTGTTTTCAAATGAAACATAATGGAAATGGGCTGGAAAACAGTAACAGAATATGGTATTATTAACCTGTGATTACTAAATGGCTCCTTTGGATTCCTGTGCTGTGTGCATGCCTCTGAAAAGTGTTCCAGCATGAAATTCTCTGTGGAAAGCTGGGCAGAACAAAGATGGCTGCATGAAATGTGCATTTAAAATAACTTCTCTGATTCCCTGGTGTTTTTTTTTTGTTTGATTTGTTTGGTTTTGGTTTTTTCCTTTTTTTTTTTTCCCCTTAAAACACAAAGGACCAGCTATGCTATATATAAGCATAATTCCTAAGCTGTTTTTCCCTATTTACAATAGAGTTGGTTTTGGTTTTGTTTTACTTGTTGCTATAAAAAATCCTTCATTGTTACACAGAAGTGTGTTTCATTTCCCAACACACAAAGAAATGACAGATAAGATTTCCTTTAAACATCTCCAAAAAGTGGAGCACAAAAGATTTTGGTAATAAGGAAGCCAGGAGAAGGACTTTAAAAGGCAAACATGTGGTTTATTAGTGAATTGCTGTCACAATTGGTTGCAGAACTGGTATTTGTGCCTTTGAAACTTGGTTTTAGTCTGTTTCCCAGTTTAGCAATTCAGACAATGCTCTGACAATAAGAATTCCTGTGACTCTAGACAGTCTCTGTATACATAAGTATACAGAGGAAAGGCCATGACTTAAAATATTTTTAGACTGTCTTTTTTGCAAAGTAAACTTCTTCCAAGTTCAAATTATAGAATCATAGAATCATAGAATGGTTTGGGTTGAAAGGGACCTCAAAAATCCCCTAGTTCCAACCCCCTGCCATGGGGGACACTAGTGAGACACCATCCACTAGATCAGATTGCCCAGGGCCTCATCCAACCTGGCCTTTAACACTTCCAGGGATGGGGCATCCACAGCTTCTCTGGGCAACCTGTGCCAGTGCTTCACCACCTTCATAGTAAAATTCCATTGAAGATGAAGACATAACCTGAAAGATAGCTCTCAGAGTCAGACTAAATTGTGTTTGATAATACATCATTTCTCCATTAATTTATTATTTTTGCATACATTATTCTATTCTTTGCAATAGTAACCTTGAGAATGAAGTGCTTCCTACTGCTCTATTAGTATTTTGCTTGGCTTGTGGTATTCTGAAGACTGTTGTGTGCACATGAAATATTCTTTTTGTTTGCTGTCTTATTATATTATATATACTGGAGTATTCTCCAGTCATGGTGAAATTACATCTATTATACCACTGGAATATGACCTGATTTATTACAGGAAGATCTGAGCATAGCTCAAGTCTTCAGTGCATTATCCTAAATGAAGCTTTGTCTCTGAAGGTTTCCATTGCCTTCAACTTTACCATTATGTTTTAGCCACTGATTTCCCTTTAGAACACAAATGCCATAATAATATTGCTCAGTATTTATTTATTTATTTATTTACAGTATTGAATAACTGCTTGTTCTGCCAAGGGGGTGTCAAATTCTGTTCCCATTCTGTCATTCATGTGTTACTTCCTTTACATCTATCAACAGAGATGAGCTAAATAAGTTTGGTAACTCAGTTTTTGAGGAATTACAGATTGAAAATCATGTAGAAAGAAAGGAAAGTAACATTTTGAAGCCTATTTGTTTACATATCCTTGATTGCATGCCCCAAACCCTTTCAGAGGAAGGCTCATTGCTATTCAGCCATTCTTTCTCCTTGAATAAGACACATTGCTTGTGCTTCTCCCTGTGGTTGCGCACCCTATCCTGTCCCAACACTGCTTCTTTTCTTCTGTACCTCAGCCTTTGAAGGTCACTGTCAGCTCCTTTCTCACCTTCTGGGATGCAGTTTGTGCTAACCTATGGGTGAGGAGGGACAAAGAAAAATCAAATATTGAGGCCAAAGGAGTTTCTGGGCTGATAACCAGTGGTCTGTCTGGGTGAGACTGAAGGGAGCTCCTCAGAGAACTGGAAAGGTGCTCAGCTGAACACAGCTGTGATTTAAAGGTAAGGGGATTGCTGAGGTTAGCCAGAGACAGACCAAGAGATATATGTCAGCAGTGGGTTTTGCCGTTCATCGTTTTAAAAATTCTTTGGTTTTAAAATTGCTTGGTTCTGTATTTTCTGCTTTTCAAAATATATTGCAGGAGAAGATAATAACCTCATTAGAGCATTTTATCAGGACAATATCATAAAATTTCTTTGTTATGCATGCTGTATACTCCTGTAATTTAATAATCTAGAGAGTTTATTCAGAGTTGAAATGCGGGGAAAAAAGATGTTTTTAATGCTTGTGTGTGCTGTTACTAACCTATCAAATGTTAAAAAAATTGTTGATGGACTGAAAAAGAAACATTGATAATGGGCTTGATTTCCACTCCGAGCCAAGCCACAGGCAAGAACCAGTTGGAAAAATAGTGTAATATAGAAACAATGGCAGCCATATTGCAAAGATCAGTGGCTGAGTTGCTGAATGCCTGAAAAAAAAAAAAAAAAAAAGGTAAACAAACTGCGTGTGATTTTGTGCTGAAAATTATATAGTTCCAGATTAACATTTTAGACATCACATTAATAGCAAAAACTTATGTAACTTATGTAATCAATCATGAAAAATTGCCTCCAGCCACCTTTCCAAGAGAAAAAGTCACAGAAGGCAAAGACAGGGAGGGTGAGAATGAAGAACTGCCCACTGTAGGAGAAGATTGGGTTCAACACCTTCTAAAGAACCTGGAGGTGCACAAGTCCATGGGACCTGATGAGATACATCCAAGGATGCTGGCGGGTGAAGTTGCTAAGCCCCTATCCATCATATTTGAAAAATTTTGGTAGTCTGTTGAAGTTCCCACTGACTGGAAGAGGGGAAACATAACCCCCATTTTTAAAAAGGAAAAAAAAGGTATCCCCAGGAAACTACAGGCCAACTTCACCTCTGTGCTTGGCATGATCATGGAGCAGATCCTCCTGAAAACTATGCTAAGGCACATGGAAAACAAAGATGCTTCGCCAAGGGCAGATCATGCCTGAGGAATTTGGTGGCCTTCTACGTCAGGGTTACAGCGTTGGTGGATAAGGGAGGAGGAACTGACACCATCTACCTAGACTTGTGCAAAGCATTTGATACTGTCCCACATGACATCCTTGTCTCTAAATTGGAGGGACGTGGATTTGGTGGATGGACCACTTGGTGGGTAAGGAATTGGCTCGATGGTTGCGCTCAAGGAGTTGGTTCAATGCCCAAGTGGAGACCAATGATGAGTCGTGCTCTGTAGGGATTGGTATTAGGACCAGTGCTGTTTAACTTCTTTGTTGGTGGCATGGACAATAGGATTGAGTTCACCATCATCAAGTTTGCTGATGACACCAAGCTGTATGGTGCAGTCAATGCACTGGAGGGAAGGGATGCCATCTAGAGGGACCTGAATAGGCTGGAGAGGTGGGCCTGTGCAAACCTCATGAAGGCCAAGTGCAAGGTCCTGCATCTGGGTCAGAGCAATCCCATGCACAAATACAGGTTGGGGGAGAATGGCTTGAGAGCAGCCCTGAGGAGAAGGACTTGGGCATGTTGACCAATGGGAACCTTAATGTGAACAGGCAATGTGTGGGTGCAGCCCAGAAAGCCAACAGTATCCTGGGCTGCAGCAAAAGAAGCATGGCCAGCAGGGTGAGGGAGGTGATTCTTCCCCTTCACTCTGCTCTTGTGAAACCCCACCTGGAGTACTGCCTTCCCCCAATAAAAGAAGAACATGCACATATTAGAGTCCAGAGGAGGTCCATGAGGATGATCAAGGGACTGGAGCACCTCTCCTATGAAGACAGGCTGAGGGAGTTGGGGTTGTTCAGCCTGGAGAAGAGAAGGTTCCGGGGAGACCTTATAACAGCCTTCTAATGCCTAAAGGGGGCCTACAGGAAAGCTGAGGAGGGGCTCTTCATCAGCGAGTGGAGTGATAGGGCCAGGCGTAACAGCTTTAAACTAAAAAAGATGTAGATTAGATATAAGGATTAAATTCTTTACTATGAGGTGATGAGGCACTGTCACAGGTTGCCTGGAGAAGCTGTGGATGCCCCATCCCTTGAGGTGTTGAAGGTCAGGTTAGATGGGGCTTTGAGTAACCTGGTCTAGTGGAAGGTGTCCCTGCCCATGCAGGGGGGTAGGAATTAGATGGTCTGTAAGGTCCCTTCCAATCCAAACCATTCTATGATTCTATGAGTGGTACAGGTGACATGATGGAAGGAAAGGATGCCATCCAGAGGGACCTTGACAGGCTTGAGAGGTTGGCTTTTGCAAACCTCATGAAGTTCAACAAGGCAAAGTTCAAGGTCCTGCATCGAGGGCTGGGCAATCTCAAGCATGATTACAGGCTGGGCGACGAATGGATCGAGAGCAGTCCTGAGGAGAAAGACCTCGGGATCCTGGTGGATGAAAAACTTGACATGAGCAGGCAATGTGCACTGGCAGCCCAAAAAGCTAAGGAGGTGATTCTCCCCCTCTACTCCACTCTTGTGAGACCCTACCTGGAGTCAGCTCTGGGGACCCCAGCATAAGAAAGACATAGCCCTGTTGGAGTGAGTCCTGAGGATGTGCACAAGGATGATCAGAGGGGTGGAGCACCTCTCCTATGAAGAAAAGCTGAGAAAGTTGGGGTTATTTAGCTTAGTGAAGACAAGGCTCCAGAGAAACCTTATAGCAGCCTGTAGTACCTAAACAGAGCCCACAAGAAAGTTGGAGAGGGACCCTTTATCAGGGAGAGTAGTGACAGGACAAGGGGTAATGGCTTAGAAGTAAAATAGGGTAGATTTGGATTAGATGTTAGGAAGAAATTCTTCACTCAGAGGGTGGTGAGGCACTATAACAGGTTGCCCAGAGAAGCTGTGGATGCCCCATCCCTGGAAGTGTTCAAGACCAGGTTAGATGAAGCCCTGAGCAACCTGATTTAGTGGGAGGTGTCCCTGCCCATGGCAGGGGGGTTGGAACTAGGGGATCGTTAAGGTCCCTTCCACCCCAAACCATTTTACGATTCAATAAAACTCTATGTGTAACATTTCTTTGGGAACCAAAGAGATTATTTTATTGGGGAAATGGATGTCAGGAGAGTATTTGTTGTATTTTCTATTTTATCTATGTGTAATTTAGAATATAAGGGAAAAAGGAAGTGTTACCAAGGTGATCAGCTAGTAGATTCACCATGTATCAACAGATAGTGGGAAGCAGTATTTATAGTCTGAGGACTGCCTTGCTGAAGGCCAGTGGTTTTATCTGCCATGACAGCCCACAAGTCATAGGATAGAGAACTGGGGCTCTCACTTTTCATTAATAACATCACCCAGCATATTAAACATGCAGTTTATTTACTTTTCAGAAAAGTTGTTATTCATATGAAGCTTCATACTAAAATCACTAAATTATTATTTGGTCAAAAATAGATCTAATTTTAGGTTTTGTATCTCCAGTCATTGAATGAAATGTCTGTTTTGCCCTGGAAGTGTTTCCTGGAAATGTTATTGGCAGATGTATGAGCATTTCTGTTGCTAAACCAACAGCAGGACACTGTTACTATCCTCTGATAAAAAGCCTGTTCCAGTAGCTTTATCTCATAAATAAATGAATGCATAAGTGTGCATTGGGATGAGTACATGTTAGGTAAAGGCCTAGCAAAGTAATAATCACAGGATTTGGTATGACATTTTGCCAGTCCTCACACATATTCCCGACTTTTCTAACATTTGTTTTTTCAACTCATAAATATTTCTGCAGTCAATACACTGTTAAATGACACTGGCTCCCTTGGAGAGATTATAAATGTGAGACAAAGGTATTGATGCTTGATGGTTTTTAATTATGGGAGAAAACAAAAACAACAAAAAATATCTTTCATGAAAGAGAGGGCATTCTGAAGAGCAACACTTAATTGTCTCCTTCTGAAGTGTTACTTTCCAGTGTTCCCCTACTTTTGAAAGAAATGAAAAATAAACTCACACTTGCAATAAGAAAAGTAAGTTTGAATGTCCCATGGGTGGAAGGAAATTGTGGGAGCACAAGAATTCCTCTGATCATACTCAGTGAAACCAAGTTGTATACTTTATAAGAAACAGGAACAACTTAAATATCTTATACTTCCTAATCCTGCTACAACTTTGATCATTTCTCTTTTTAAGCAATGACTACAACTGGACCTGACAAAGGGGTAGATCAATTGCATAGTTCAGACAGATAACTTCTATGTTTTGCAATATCCTTTTCATTCTAATGATATCTTTCTCTCTATTTTAGACAAATATCACTTGCTGTGTCATAGCACATGGATTTCAGGACCGCCTGTGAAGAGGTAGGATCAGATATTTTTCCTTTCAAACAACAGTAGAATAAAATCAATGCACTTTTAATCCTTTTTATATGCAAAACCCTTTCTACCCTCTTTTTCTGAAATGAGAGGAATTATATAATCAGATGTAAGTTATTCAGTTGATCGCTTCATGGTGGCAGGCAGACTTTGTAGCAGAACATGAAAAATTTGCCCAGGTGTATTCATCACTAGCCCTCATCTCTGTCCACTCCAATTTACTTCTTCAGGCACAATATAGGTGCAAGTATTTATGTTGTATGTGAGCTTTGCTCTTAGTGATGTGTTTATATCTGAAAGTATGTACATGAATTAAAACATCAATGGAGCCAGAAATCTGTCTGTCACTGTTCAGCAAAATCAAAGGGAAAATGTAGGAGTATTAAAGGGTGGGGAGAGAGGGGAAGCTGCAAAGTTGACCCATAGAAAAGTACTTCTATTTTGATTTGATGAGGTAAGAGAGTAATTTTCATTTAACATAAGTATAGTTTTATAATATCAATACAAAGTAATTTAGTTCTCCTCCTCTAAGGATAGGGGAAGTGCTTTTGTTTCTGTGTTCATACTAACTTTACCTTAAAAAGAAGTAAATAAGATGCACTTATATATGTTAAAGAGGGCATCAAATTGTCTCAATGATTTTCTATGGACGAATTGTTTTAATATGTTTGTACAATGTTAGCAAGTGAGATGCACTAAGAACCATTTACACCAAATTACACAGTGATGGCAATGCATTATTAAGATTTTAAACATTATTAAGATTTTAAAATACAGTTGCCTTTATGCTGAGAATAACAAACAGTGGTTAAGAAGTTATGACTGGCAACAAGAAAACTGGCCATATCTTTAAGGGTGACCATGATTCCATGAAAAATAGAAGTGGAAGAATGGGAAAAGCAGTAGGACCAAGTACTAAATTTAGCTAAAAACAATTTTGGCTTGAGCATCTATGGGTGTAAATTAGATGGGGAAAGAGAAAATAAGCAGGATGAAGGACATGAAATCATGACAGCCTTCTGAAAGGAGCAGTAGGATAAAAAACTAATACTAGAGTGAAGCTTGTCTTTGGGAATGGATAGTATGATGGTTTTCCAGGATGCTATGTGACAGATTTTAGTACATGTACAATCTAAATTCCGTAATACAGTATAACTGAAATTATTTGCATGGGAAAAAAGCATTTCTTGCTAGGTTACTTTTTGTTTCACTTTTTTCTCTCATGTATTTATTGAGCAAAACAGACAGATACAGCTTATTTTCTTAGGATTTTTATGGTGTTATTTAAACTGCAGCCTAGTAGAGATTATTTAGTGGCAATTAACTTCACTCTGTGCCCAGCAGCGATAATGACAACAGCCACAGAAAGATTACCTGGAATACGAGTCCTGTGTTAGCCTTTACAGTGCAAGTGTTTTTGCAGATCTGTTTTATTCACTATCTGGCTTCTAATCAGAGCGTTTGTTTCAAGTATAGGTCTTTAAAAATCAACAACTTTGTCTGAGTTTCCATGATAGACAATGGAAGGACAGAGTACCTCTTCCCACCCTAAAACATTCATAATCTGAAGAACCTAAGCAAGCACCTTTAACTTTTAGATCAATAAAATAAAATGAAATAGATTCAAACCCAGTTTATCTGGTTTGTGTAAAATGAGCCCTGTGCCACAAAACTAGCAGTGCTACTTCTGAGAAGTTCTTAAAATTATTGTGATCTACATCTTTCCTCCTAAGCCAATCAAAGTTAATAAAATACAGACTTTCAACCTACTTTCATCAAATACCTATGTCTAAGTAAAGTGTCAATAGCCTTATGCTTACAGGTGTATTTTTTAACTAAATCCTCAGCGCTGTCATTCTAAGGTATCGATACCTCTGCTTTGGTTGTTAGAGGGAAATGCATCAAGCTGTATCTGACAGCCCATGAGCAGTGAGGTTGCTGCAGCTCTGTGCCCCCTGGTTCAACCAGTAGTGAGGCTGAAGTGGTGTACCCAGTAGGTGTATGCACACAGATCATACATACACACTGCATATATGCATGTATCCGTGTATATGTGTATATGCATATACATGGCCAGCCACACTAACTACATATAGACAGACACACAGAGCACTTGCGCAAACACAGACACGCTCAGGAGCCTCATCCTGCTCCCCTCTCTGGCTGAGCAGGATGGATGTATACAGAGTCCTTCTCCCAGGAAAAGAGTTAGAAAGGAATTACAGAATTCAGTAAGACAGAGCATGGCCAGATAAGTGTGCTGACCAGCAACCTATTTACATGCAGCCAATCCCTTTTTATCTCCTTGCCCTTCTATTTTCCCATATTTGTTCCTCCCCAAAGGACTTAAATACCTCCTTTGCCCTGCCTTTGGTTCCTCCCCTAAACATCTCAATCGTAACTCCTGTGCCATCCAGGACTGAATCCCATAATATGTCCCACAGCCCTAGGCAGAGACGTTCCTTAGTCCCAAAAGTGGTCTGTCATTGTCTCATCGTGGTGAACCCAGCAAAATGGGTTCAACACATTCATTACACCTGGAAACTGGGGCTGAGCCTGTCCCAGGACAACCTTGGGAGGGGATCAGACAGGGTGTCCCTCCCTCTCAGTCCTTGTTTTAGCTTTCCACCTGTCCCACATTATGTCTGTGTGCCCCTCTGGGCCTGAGGAGATGGGCCTTTGATAGGCTGATGGCTTCTGCGATGGCCCTGGCAAAGTGTTACTTGGGCTGCCACCATCTGCATTTGTCTGTAATCCTTTGTGTGCACAGGCAAGATTTTATCACGTAACCTAACAGTTATGGTTTTCATCTAATTGGTTACCAGAAGAGGGTTTTTTGTTTTGGTTTGGTTTGTTTTTTTTTGCTCCACTAATGTGGAAAGCTTCCTTTGAATTGCACTATCCAAGTCTTATGGAATCACTTAATATAATTGTTCATTTGAGTTTAGTATGAGAAGTAATCATCCATTCTGTCAGGTATATTTCAATTCCAAAATGTCTTTAAGTCAAGACATTATCTTTGAGCTTCTTGTAAAAGTGATGATAGAGACAAAAGAAGTACCGCTGTGGCACTGCCTTCTTAGTTCACTCACAGTGTCATTCCACTGGCACATCTTCAGCAATGGTTTAGTCACTTCAAGCTGTATTTTGTGTGCAATCACAATAGCTTTGTTATCAGTTTATTTCATATTTATTTACTGACAGGAAACTTAAAATGATTCTAGATTTTACTCCACAGTATTTTTATTTAATAGGTTATCTAGTCAATACATTTACAAGTTTAAGCCTTCTTTGCCCTCTATTCCCAATTGCATCAAATCCTTGATAATTCTATACACTATAGAATTATAATTACTAGGCAGTTTTTGATAATGGCAATAAAGACTGCCATGAGGCCTTCGTCTTCTTCCCTTCTTTGTTTCCTTTCTTCTGAGTACCTTATTGCCCTTCTTTCACCATCCTCCAGAGACCTGTAACCACCACCAATAGAAGAACTGAGATCGTTCTCCCAAAATGATGAGTGGGGCTCAGACTCTCCTCACTGGTACTTCCATCCCCATCTTTGCTAATGGCAGTAAGTGGAGTTTCAGTAATGGCAGTAATTGAGTTTCAAATAGCATAAAAACAAAATATTCCACATAGATGCACAAAGGACAAAGCACATTACTCATGATGTCTATGGCATACTCGTTTTTTTTCCTAAAACAACTCTCTTGTTGTGAGTTAATCTCAGTAAGCAGCTAAGCCCCACACAGCTGTTCACTTACTTCCCCCACAGTGGGATGGGGAAGAAAATCAGAAAGGTAAAAGTGTGAGGACTCATGGTTGAGATAAGACAGTTTCATAGGTAAACCAAAGCTGCATGCACAGGCAAAGCAAAATAAGGAATTCACTCATGGCTTCCCATTGGCAGGCAGGTGTTCAGCTTTTTCCAGGAATGCGGAGCTCATCACATGCAACGGTTACTTGGGAAGACAAATGCTATAACTCCTAATGTCCCCTCTTCCTCCTTCTTCACCCAGCTTCTATTGGTGAGCACGGCATCATATGGTGCATAATAACCCCTTGGTCCATTTGGGTCAGATGTCCTGGCTGTATTCCCTCCCCTCCCAGCTTCCTGTGTACTTGCAGGCAGGGCAGTGTAAGAAAAAGGAAAGTCCTTTGGCGCTGTGCAAGCACTGTTCAGTAATAGCTAAAACATTGGAGCGTTGTCAACAGTGTTTTGGTCTCAAATCAAAGAAATCGCACCATACAAGCCACTGTGAAGAAAATTAACTATCTCCCAGCTCAAACAAGTACATCTGTTCATTCTAAGTAACTGCTACTCTGGTGCATTGGGTATCTTTGTAGGAACTGTAGTTCTTTCCTAGTACCAATACTTTCATGCATCCCTTATATTTTTCTAGTGGCAACTATCACAGAATCACAGAATGATTAATGTTGGAAGGGACTTCCAGAGGTCACCTTGTCCGACCCCCTGCTCAAGCAGGGCCACCCAGAGCAGGTTGTCCAGGCCCATGTTCAGGTGGCTTTTGAAGATCTCCAAGGAGTGAGACTCCAACATGTCTGGACAACCTGTGCCAGTGCTCCATATAATAATAAGCACATAAAGAAGTGCTGCCTGGTGTTCTCATCTGCTTGTTCTACTTATGTGACTTGTAGCAGAAACACACTATAATGTCACCTTTGGTGTCTAGTGCTATTTGGTTTGAGATTTGGACAATGATGGTCTTGCCTACATGTAGATATCTGCACATGCAGTTTGTGCTTAAGTTCTCACAGCAAATCTGAATAGTGCAGGCAGTGAAGCCTAGTGAATAGTTTCCCCAAAACTTGATGATCAGCTCAATTGCTCTTTGTGCTTTATTGACTTTAATGAGCAGTTCTTCATTGGTTATAATGAGAGCTTAGAAGACAGATACAGTTTGGTGTCAATCTCAACATGATTCTGATGATTATTTTCTTCCGAAGAATTTTATCTGTAGACTATGCTGCTTTTCAAGGCATTTTGAAGTGGTTTTATTCTTCAATAAAATACCTTCTATGTTAAACAATTCAAAAAAAAAAAAAGGGGGGGGGGGGAAAGAAAGTTCTACAAATGTACAAAAACTTTCTAAGGAATTATTATGGATTCCCTACTCTTCTCCTTCCTTCAGTGATGAGTAAATGTATGCATTGTACCAGTTCTTGTACAACAACTGTTAAATTGTCTTATTCAACAATTTTCAAGCCAAAAGGCTACCCAACTCCTCTTTTATCCTTTACCCAGAGCTTTCTGAACTTCATGAGAGCATAAATCATGAAGTCACTAGGTTCTTTAAACTCTTGCCTGTATTCACTTGACCTTATTCTATATTCTGAAGACTGTTGCTTGGAAGGTAACTTCAGACTGACATGATTCTGTCCTCTCCATTGAAAATACCCTTCTGATAAAATCAAAGACTTGGGATGATTATGCTGCAGTAGGATCTTTTCCCTAGGGAATGCTGTTTTTTTTTGTTTGTTTGTTTTTGTTTTTTTTTTGTTTTTTTGTTGTTTGTTTGTTTTTAACGGTCTTTTCTTTGTATTTTATGAACAAGCAGCATTGGCTGCTTTCTAAGTTTTCTAACTTTCTAACTTCCTTGCTTTTGAAATCTCATTCTCTACCTCTAATACCTTGGCTTTTTTTTTTCTTTTTTTTTTCCTAAGATCACTATAAAATCATTTAAATTAGTAAATATATTTGTTTTAACATTTGTTATGTATTTATCTGTTTTTACAATACTGTCCATTGTTTCTTTGAAGATTTACTTTGATTTTCTAAGCCGTTGTCCTCTGCTTTATGAATCCCATGAATATTTCTAGACTTCACAAACTTTATAATGATATGTTCACAGCTCTAGCTTTATTTCAACATCTTTTTTTTTTTTTTTTTTTTTTTTTTGCCTGTCACAGAATTTATTTTAATTTTTAAGCAATATTTTGGCTTTCTCATTACTTTCTTTAATAAATCTTGTTATACACTATTTTGGACTGTCTAGTCCCCATTGTGCCAATGTATGATCCACATATTTCAGCCTATGCTAGTGATTTCCTTTGTTTATAAATGCTTTCAATTTGCAATGCTGGGATTTCTAATACCTTAGGTTTTATTTTTGTGTTTTTCTAAATCCAGCTTCAACTCATAATTTAATCCCAAAACCACAAGATGGAAAATGACTGACAATTTATGATGCCTGTGAGAATGTCTTATTAACAGACTAATTAAATTTGAAGAATATATGTGAATACCTATGTGATGAAACACATACATGCTCACAATAGCCTTCAGTGTTATATTGTCCCATGTCTTGGCCTCAATTGTAATGATATAATCTATTCCCAGTAAGCTCATTGGCAATTCAGGAATTAAAACTTGCTTATTTATAGTGTCAAAAAATTAAAGTTTTTGCTCCAAAAAGGTACCCTAGTTCGAAAAGAAGCTCACATACCTATAGGTATATTTATGTAAATGCAGATAAATGTTCATTTTCCAAATGTCCAACTTACATATTGAATTAATCAGACTGTATGAAACATAGAAAATTCTGTGTAGGACTTTATTCTTTTGAGAAAACAACTTAGCAAGAATGCCATAGCCAAATATTCATACCTGGGAAATCGTAGGAAAAAAAAAAAAAAAAGATTAAGCCCATATTTGATATTTTCTTTAGTTCTCTCAGGTTGGAGTGTAGAATTCATGTGCAGGAAAGGACTTCTTGTCCTTTGGGTTGGAAAATATTAGTACTTGATAGAACAGGCTCTGAATGACAAGCTGAACACATCCCCGTGTATCTGGGCTATATTTCTGACAGTATAAGTGCTTTTCACCTGCACTAGCAACACTCCCACAGAATGAGTAGCTGGACCGTTTAAAAACATCCTTTCTGTGGTTCTGACACATATTCCTACCTCCTGTATTCGTTTCCATTACCTCCTTATACCTTCTGATTCAATTTCCTTTTTTATTATTATACCTGCCATTATAAAGCAGTGACAGGCATATCTCCGTATGCCCAGAGGTCAGCTTCAGCTCAAATACGCATTCTAAAGTGCATCTGAAGTGAATTACCTACATATTTAAAGCAGTCTCTGCAACCATTCTCCTTATTGGTATCAGATTCTTGATGGTAAAACTAAATTTCAGGGCTCTAAACTAAACTGCAGAGGTTTGATATGTTTTTGAAGACACCAACCAAAGCCGAAACTAAAAGTCTGTCATTTTGCATAGAAAATGTGTTGACAGATTTTTTTTTTTCTCTTTCTTTCTTCTACTGGTTCATGAACTGAACTATTCTTGGGTGCCTACTGAAGTGACAAGGTCCTTTTACGAATCTGAAACTGGAAGAAGTAAAACTAACTACATTGTTTTATTACCAAAGGGCAAAAGTAATACATAAAATAGTTTAACCAAAAGATATATTCATTTCTTGAAAACTAATGAAGATTAACTAAAATGGCCTGGGATACTGATTAGGTCTCCTCCAGAACAAAGCACTGGCAAAGTTTTAGATTATTATTATTATTTTTAATGTAAATGACAAAGAAAACAAAATATATGGAAAAAAGTCAACATAAAAAAAATCTTTAGCAGAAAACCTGCTACTAACCTTATTTAGGCCAGATAAATTTTAAAATATTGATGTTTGATGTCCTGCACAAAACTGACTCTGAAAACAATAGGTAACATTAAAGACATGTCTCATATAGTATTTATTTGGGTATATGTTTAGTAGAGAGTATGCTGCTAGCCTAAATGTACAAACTATAGCTTTAGCAGAATCACAAAGTCACTGAGAGTTGGAGGCTGGAAGGGACCTCTGGAGGCCATCTGGTTGAACTCCTTGTGCAGGCAGGGCCACCCAATGCAGGTAGCCCAGGCCCACGTCCAGGCGGCTTTTGAAGATCTTCTTGGAGGGAGACTACACAACCTCTCTGGGCAACCTGTGCCAGTGCTCCACCACCCGCACATAAAGCAGTGCTGCCTGGTGTTCAGAGGGAGCCTCCTGTGTGCCAGTTTGTGCCCATGGCCTGGCTCTGGGCACCACTGAAAAGAGTCTGGCTCCATCCCCTTTGCTCTTTCCCTTCAGGTATTCAGGGACTTTGATGAGATCTCTCTGAGCCTTTTCTTCTCCAGGCTGTACAGTCCCAGCTCTCTTTTGTATATATTTCCTCTGAAATTAATTCCTAAATATTTGTGAAGGCCATATATACTGCACCAAGCTGTTAATAGTATGCGAGCATTTATAAATTCCTTTAAGGAAAGTTATCTGGGACAGATCTTATACACAGCCAAAATGGCAATGTGGTATGAATCAGAGTATAATCGAAAAAGGTTTTTAAAACACCTTTTTTCATTGCTTTTTTTCATTGCTAATAATGATCTGAGTGTGACCATATTCTTTGCAGAAGCAGCCTGCCTTGAGGGCTCTCCTACCTTTCTCTGATAAGGATCTGAAGCAGAAAGTCCAACAGACATTGGTGTCGCAGAGCAAAGAGAGATCAGTTTTCAATCCCTCTTATAGTTACATTAGATCAGGAACAGTAAGCAATTTCTAAACTCCTACCAAGGACATCAGCTCTAGCCAAATTAGTGTTCCTTTGTACCTGGGCTACAAGGGTGTAGAATCAGATGGCAGAGGCAGTACTGCACAGGTAAAAAATTCGCTTCATCTGTCACTTAGGTACGGCTACCTTCCTTCATCACTGCTTTGGTTTGACGTCACTTGCTGCTCTCCCATACAAAAACCTATTCTTTCACAACTGTATCTTACTTCCTTATCCACTCCTTAGCCTACCTCAACCACTTCATTAACACATGCAACTTTTAGCATTCAGTTTTCTTGCCCTCTTTACAACAGGCGCCTAACTCTGTAAATAGGGTGAAGAAAGTAGGAAGGTAGAAATGTTAAGCAGGGCAGTATGGGCTCAATGGAACAGGCAGTCAAGGTGTATTGGCTTTACAAAATGTTAGCAGCTGAACTACGCTTGTATGCCCATGTCTGTTGCAAGGCGATGCAGTTTATCATACATTTGAGCACCAGAGGATGCTTTGCCTGACCTCACACTGACAGTTACAGTAGCTCAGCTGACGTGACATATGCTATTTTATTGCTGTAGGCCAGGGGCAGGGCAGGGCCCTCTGCCAGTGAAACGTAGACAGCTTGAAGGGAAAATTTTAGCACACCCTGTTGTGGAATCTCATAAAAATTAGTAACGGGAACAAAAGCTAATATCAGGCACAACCTTGCACCCCTGCACCTGATCCACAGGCATGCCATCTAAGCTCTTCACATGTAAGAGATGGGGGGGAGGTATAGACTAGGCGGCCTGCCTGATCTCCCTTCAGCCAGGATAATTTTACTGGGGTCACGTGGATGCCAAATGTTGATGTGCACTGTGATTTTACATGAAAGCATATATGCAGGATATCTTCCCTAAGTTCCAGGTCAGGATACAGGAATTTATGTCCTTATTTGATACAGTTTACTGGATGCTTTGAGGACGGGAAAAAAGAAGAAAAAAGAAATGTCGGGAGATTTAAAAAAAAAAAAAACATAATGGAAAAAAGAGACAATCTTTGTTCTCAAGGACTTGTCTTGAGCTTATCTAATGAAACTGAACTACATTTTTAGCATTGTCTTTTAGGATCTTCACCTTTACATGGTTGTTAATATTGCTCTCAGGTAGCAAAGGGAAGGAGGTAGCATAATTGAAGCTTTAATTTTGAACTGTGTCATAAACCAGCTTTCATAAAGCTCAACAACAGTAAAGTGGTTCATTACATTTTAGAGTGTCTGATGTAAATAAGATCCCTGAATGTGTGTGATCAATCTTCCCAAGGGCCAAAATATTTTGCTGTTCCCAAGCTTGGTTTTCTTGTTAAGACTGAATAGACTCAGCCCACATGCATTTGGAAACTGACTTGAATTTTAATTTATTTTTTCTTAATGCCTAATTGTGTCTGCTATGGTTATGTGCCTCTTAATTCCCCCAAAGAAGCCCCTCAGCTTTGTGCAAAGATTCGTTGGAGACTTTATAGGGTAATTGACCAAATCAGAAATGTGGAGTCAAGTGAGGCAGAGCTACTAAAATCATAGTATCAGAGGCAGAATTTACCCCATTGCCAGTTATCCAGGGGAGGACAAAAGACATGTCTGCAAATATTTACTGCAGGAGAAAGGTAAATTATAAGCAGTATACGTTTGTGGGCCAGCCTCTTTTGTTTGACTGTAGTTATTTACAGCCTGCTCTGTTCAACTTCCACTGTCACTTATTGCTTACTTCACAGCTCCATGGGAAGAAGAGTCTTCTTAGTCTGTAAAGCAAAATTTTTAAGGAGGAGGAACAGGGCAACTTAACTATATTACATTCTCTTTGTTTTAATTTTGTGAGATTTTACGTATGCTATGAGAGGGGATTTTTTGGTGGTACTGAAAACTCCTAACTCCTTCTGCTGATCCATGTATTTAATTTGTTTGCATATGTCAATCAGTTTCTATCCCATCCTGTTGCAAAAAATACACATAAATACTAAACAAGGCTGTATGCTTTCTTCGGACCAGAGCACCCACTGACATCTGTATGAGTTCAGCATGAGGAACTCTTCATTTTTTTTCTTGAAGATTAGAATAAAATCTCTCAAATACATGGCTAAATTATACATATTTCCTACTGCTGATCAAGGGAAAACAATTTCATAAGTTTGAGTGTTGAACATAGAGCAGAAGTAAAAGGAAAGTTCATCAGTAAAGAATATTACATAAAGCTATTTTAAGATTGTCCTCATCCTCTTTTAATGCCTCTTGAGAACAATTTAAAATTTTCTTCTTCCAGTTGCATACTGTCAGTTCCATATTTGTGTTTGTTCTCTTCATGCTAGGCATGTAAGGTATCAGAGTGTATTATGGGGAGATCTTCCAAATGCTCTTTTAACCTCTTGTCTGAGAAAGAGCCCTTAGATTCAGCCAGGTCAGCCATGGCAGAGAAAGTTCACAGCAAGATTTTTGTTTCCTTGATCTCCTCTCAAGCAACTTTTTTTATTATTTATTTATTTGTTTTATAGTGGATTGAAATCTGTCCTGAATTAAAACAATGGAAGTTTATTATTGACCTTGATGAGTCCAAAATTTTAAATCATTTTTAATGAAGAATGATTTTCTGAGATACTTACGCGATTACATATATATTCGTATCTATGCATATAGGTATAGTTATCCAATACTAGTAAATTCTGTGTTATAACACTGAATTCTTACATTATTTGTAAGACAATTTTTAATACCCCAAATGCCCTACCAACATAACTTTTCCACTTATGAATCATTATACAGAGTGCTATCTTCAACACAGCCTTCAGGGAAAGGTTAAATACTGTGGGTGCTTACACATTCAGATTTTTTCACTGCTCGAACCTCTTACAGATGGTGCCCCAAAAGTAGCACAAATAAGTACTGCAAACAAAGATTCTGTTAAATTGTTTGAAAACCACATACTGTATACTGAAGAATCCTACAAAATTCCTGACCTCTAGCCATAAATGTAAAATACAAAAGTGAAGCATGAATTAATTTACTGGAAGGACTTGCATTCTTTGATCTCTTTCCTCTCATTCTTAACTTCAGCATTCTCATTTGACAAGTACTATAAAAGCATAAGTCAGTGTTGTGCTCACAGTTCAGGAAAAGCTCACAACAGGTTCATGTAGGCTGTTACTGCTTGGAACTGATTAGTTTGGAGGTATTAAGCAATTATATGTCCTTCTGTGTCAAAATTGGTGCAGTATGCAGGAATATCAGCTTTTGTAAGTGAGGTGTCATCATTTAATCCTAAAATGGAGACTGGGCGTAGCTGCCTGTCGTGGTTTTACTCAGCTGAGCAGCTGAGCTCCACCACAGCCACTCTCTCACTCCCTCTCCTCAAAGGGAAAGCAGGAGAAAATGTGATGAAAAGGGCTCAGGGTCTGAGATAAGGACAAGGAGATCACCCACCACATCATGGGCAAAAAAAAAAAACAAAAACAACTCAGCTTAGGGAGATTAATAACATTTATTGCCTATCACTACCAGACTAGAACAGTCAGAAACTACAGGCAAACTAAAATCACCATTCCCCCTATCCACTCTCTTTTACCTCTTCCCCCGAGTGGCACAGGGGAACGGGAGAATGGGGGCTGCAGTCAGTCCCTGATGCTTCATCTCCACTGCTCCTTCACGGTCGCTCTCTGCCCCTGCTCCACGTGGGGTTCCTCCCACGGGATGCCGTCCTTCCTGAACTGAGCCTGCGGGGACTGCCCACAGGCAGCAGCTCTTCAACAACTGCTCCCACATGGCTCCGTACCACGGGGTCCATGCATCCCCCAGGAGCAAACTGCTCCAGTGCGGGTCCCCCACAGGCAGCAGGTCCCCCCAGACCCCCTGCTTCTGCGTGGGCTCCTCTCCACGGGCTGCAGCTCCGGGCCTGGGCCTGTTCCTGCGGGGGCTCTCCATGGGCCGCAGCCTCCTCCAGGCCACATCCACCTGCTCCACGTGGGCTCCTCCATGGGCTGCAGCATGGAGATCTGCTCCATGTGGGACCCATGGGCTGCAGGGGGACAGCCTGCTCCACTGGGGGCACCTCCACGGGCTGCAGGGGAACTTCTGCTGCCTGCCTGGAGCACCTCCTGCCCTCCTTCTGCACTGCCCTGGGGTAGGGCAGATACCTGCCTGTATCTGGCTCTGGCCAGTGGCAGGTCCCTTTGGAGCCAGCTGAAAATGGCCCTTATCTGACATGGGGCAGCTTCTGGACTCTTCTCACAGAGGCCACCCCTGCAGTCCCATGCTACCAAAACCTTGCCATGTAAACCCAGTACACTGCCCTGAAGATAACAAAAGGAGTGTCATAAATTCATTATGGGCAGAATAGAAAAGATTTTGATTTTATAGTTGAAAAATCTGCCTTCACTCAATGCTTACCACAGCTGATTGTTCTCTTGTAATCTGAGCAGAGTAAATAAATAGTATTACCTGGTATTAGTTTAGGATATCTGTTGATGTATTTGTGGATGGATTCTAGCAATACAGCATGCTAACTGAGAAAACTTTTTTCTTTATTCCTTCCTTTGAAGACAAAGACAGGGATTTGTTTGCTGCAGGATGGTAACCAGGAGCCTTTCAAAGTGCGACTGCACTTAGCCAAAGATATTCTGATGATCCAGGAGCAGGATGTGATCTGTGTGTCTGGTGAGCCTTTCTATTCTGGTGTAAGTAGTTTTTATTTATTCTTTTAAGATGTACTTTATGAAAAGTAAAAATACTGTGTGTGTGTACATGGGCGTGTGTGTGTACATATGTATGCATTTAATGTCAGGTTAATATTTAATTTTACATTTTTAACACCAAGTACATTTTAGTATAACATCTACTGAGAGTAAATCCTAGCAATACCCATCTAGGAAGCAGCAATAACAACAAATAAGTTATATGCACGACTACACTATTGTTTCTGTGCACTGACCCTTGAATCCCGGTGCCACTTAATACAGCAAGGCAGTGACTTTTACAAAAACAAAACAACAAACAGATGTACTTAGATATCTGAGCATTGTCTGTGGAGTTGATAAGACAGCTGATTTTTAACTGTTATGGCAGGGCTTTACTGGATCAAGGTACAGCAATGTTATGTTACCCTTCGTATCTTTGTTTGCTTCATGTTGTATTATAACGCTTTACAGATATTGTCAGTCGATGATGTGAGGGTCACCAGTTGAGCTGGCAAGTTACTTTAATATGGATGGACTTCAGCTGGAACAGTGCAGTAGTGTGATTTACATATTACATGATGTGTCAGATCTCTTATTTTGCATTGTATAGAATTTTTTGGATAAGAAACTAAGTCTGTAGACAATTATTTGGAAGATCTGTGAAATGTAATGTAGAATAATATTGTAGGCTTTTTTTGAATTATTGTAATGATAAGTTTTTATTTAGAAGATAGCAAAATAAATAAAATAAAAACATTTTCTATTCATTTATAAAGACATGCTGTAATTATATTTTGTAGAGTGATTTTTAATTTTCTTTTGAAACTTTTATGAACATTTTGTTCTCCCTTTCAGCTAAATAAAATTATTGTAGGATTTCACGTTAAATCCTCTGAGACATAGTGCTATAATACCTGTTAATGCAAACATACTCTGACTAATATTATGTCTGTCTATATTATTATTTAATTACAGCTGTTGCCAAATCCCTGTGTCTCTAAATACAAGTATAATAAAAAGATAAAAAGCAAAATATAGAAATAAATTGGTAGAATGTTAGTGGTGCTGACAGTATGGAAAATTAATGGAAAATTTGTAGAGGAATCCATCTCAAAGTGTTTCTGATCATTTCTCTGAAACAAGAGCAACATACTGCCTATGGTGTCTCCATACACATTGGGTTTATTTGCATGACAAATCTGTCTTTTGACAGATTTGTCTTTTTGACCATTTCATGCTGTACAACTTCTTAATACAATTCTGTGAGTTGTATATGGAATAAAGATGGTCCTTTTACTAATCAGACTGTGCTGTTCCTTGACATACAGGATGTCTAGCAACCCAGGCAGAAAGAAATTATGAGTTCAAGCACTGGCTATAGCTATAGCTGCTCAATTAGCACATGTTGCAGCACTTTTACTCCACCAACACCATTCTGACTTTATTTATTAAAAGATTTTATCACTCACAAATACGACTTTCATTATTGTGCTGTAATATCTATTACTTCTGCTGAACTTTGTATTTAAATGTCTTCATGACATGCATATTTATTTTTTTCCCATTTCACAGCAAAGCTTTCTCTTAAAGTTTTTTACTCTTTAGTTTTGCAACAGAACTGTTGAAAATAGTGAATTTGCTTCACTGATTACACACCCCCTACTGTATTTGCATATTGGATGCATAACTCATTAACTGATTGATATTAATATGGTGATGAGGAGTTTCTTTTCTATTGGCAGTATTCATTGTTAGGCCAGTAACTCTGGAGCTCTTTACCCTGATTTCCTCTGGGATTAAGACTAGGTCTTGAATCAGTAAATTCATTCTAGCTAAGGATGATTGGCATTTCATAGATAGTTAACTGTCCTTTTGTCACAAACCATTTAAATCATCTGGAATTATTTGTTGTGATTGTATAGCATGGTCAGACAAGTCCCACAGGCTTACTTTTTTGCATTTTTTCTTCATTTTTTTTTCTTGCTGTTATTAGGCTTCTTTTTGTTTGTTTGCTTGCTTGTTTTTCTTGCTCCTTTTACTTTGCTTCGTTGATTTTTCTTTGTTCTTGATGTCATTCTAAATGATGGACCACATCTATTTTACTTTAACATACTTTTGACAGACCGAGTGGTTTCATTAGAAAATAATATTGAATGCCTCATTGAATAAACTCTAAAGAATAAAAATAAAATTTGTAACTGAGGAACAATAGTGATAAACTTTACAGACAAGTAGCTACAGTAAAACACCTTTTTAATCTTTTAAAAATAATCTTCAGATAATTTGATTACAGGGTTTTACTTCACTGTTTAGGAACGAAAGAGTGTTACTTTATTTCTAGTTTAGAACAGTGCCTCTTCTGTGTGTTGAGTCTGAATCAATTTGCATGCTCCTCTGTGTACGAAACACTTTAAACAGGCACTTAACTTTCCCGGGGTATCCTGATCTGCATTCTGCAGAATAATTTAAGTGAAGCAATGAGCCCTTAGGAATGAGGTGTTGCTTAATGTGAGTACATGGAATAAGGAGCTAGTTCTTAATATAGAACACTTCCTTTTTAGTGGAAAAAAATTGTAATTTCCCCAAAGTGAAGAGGGGCAAAGCAACCTTGTCTCTCCTATCACTGCATGCAGTTTGGAGTAAGAAAATAAAATATGTAAAAGATTATAAGCAGCATAGCATTAAAACAGTGTTAAACTAAAAAAGAAAGCATCTGTTTCTTTAGTAGGTTGAACAGAATAATGGTGTTCATGAGGATCCTACATCAGTCATGCCTGAAGCAACTCCATAAAACGTCAAAGAAAGATAGTTCAAACAACCACAGATTAGATCTAAATTTCAGTATCAGTTGCACCAAGTATTACAGACATTTCTTTATGTATACAACATGAAAGACTTGCTTTCCAGGAAATAGAAACATTGTGGGTTCACTATTATGCTACTAGTGGGTATCTGATATAGATATGAACTCCAGTGCAAATGAACAAGTGAGATGAGAATATTTTGTGAAACTCAAAAGTCTAGAAGACAGTTACTTTACAAATGCAAATGAAATCCTTGCCTGTGGAAAGTTTTGATATTATGGGAAGTGTATATCTGGCTTTTGACTAGTGTGTGTGCTGAAGATACCCTGAGACTGTGTGTGAGAAAACTGGAAGATGAGACCAGTGACTGTTAGGTCAGGTACATTTTTCTTTCCCCTAAAGTAGTAGACTCTCACACAACATCTGTTTATAATTGTGGTGCTGCCAACACATAGCTTTCTTACAATCATCACAAATTTCTATAGCCATCACTTGTGGTACAGTACAGTCAGGACTTTTACTCGTTTCATTTGAAAAAGAAATCCCCTGAAAACAGCTGAACTATACCACATGTGAACTTCATTGGTATTGATAGCAGAATAATTTTTATTTTTTATTTCCTTTTAAATGTATTCCTTGAATTTCAGGAAATTTTACTTACAAAATTTTACTATATGATGTTCAAGATGACAATCTGTGATAAGGTGAAACCCAGTCTTTTTAGATGTATACGTAAATAGACCAGACTAACAAGGATTGCCTGATATTGTCCTTGCTGAAAATTAGGACAGGAAGGGGGTTCCCCAAGATACAGGTTGTCTGGTTTGAAACACAAATCTTCAGTAGGCTAATTCCTAGGAAAAGTTTTAATCTTTACTGTTCCAGAACCATTTTTGTTTGTTTGTTTTGCAGTTCATCCTTACAGTTTCTATCACCTTTTGTGAATATTTGAAACTCAAGTAAAAGGTTACTGTGTTTTTATCCAGAAAAGTAGTTTACCTTTTGAAGGAACCTTTTTTTTTTTTTTTTTTTTAACAGATTCTATTTGTTTGCTAATTGTACTCAGGCAAGAGGTTTTTTTTTATAGTGTATCTGCATGTAAGATCCATAAACCAATGATGACAATGTGCCATTTGACGAGATGAATGGTTTGAATCACCTGCTGTTTTCCTAAAAGACTGAAAATGAACTGTGAGCAGCTGGCAAAATGCTAACTTTTGTTACCAGGACAATTTGTTTTAAAATAATTTTCTTATAGGTTCTGTTGAAGAGTCATAGATTTGCTGAAATACATTTAACTCACTGATGAAAAGATAGAAATGATTCTCATTCATTTTGAGTAATCTAATTTTATGCTGCTATGTAGTCATGCATTATTTAATTAAATGTCTCATAATTTCTTCTAGCATTTTTATATTAAGGATGTTTTCAGGAGATTTATGTGAAGATCATTTGTACTTTCTATACTAATAAAAAAATGAATGCGTGTTTTTGTGAATTTGTAGAGCTCTCCAAGTAGTATAGCATTTCTCTAAGGATTTAACAGAGTTTGATACAAATGGATTTGAAGTTAACCTATGGACTGTAATTGTTTTTTGGATAGGTAAGAGGCTTTCATCTATAAACACCTTTTCCAAGGTCAGAAAGTAAGACTGAGTTAAACTATTGAACTGAAGCCAGATCTGATTTCTGACATTACTAATCACACAGCCATTCTTCTTTTTCTTGTAAAGATAAGAACCTATTACCTTTAACCTTGTCCTTTTGCTACTGTGAAATCAACTACATTGAAAGGTTTACAACTCTATACAGTGCCCATATTTACTAAAAATTAGTTGCATTAAGTATTTTTCAGCTTACAAGATTTGCACAATAAAATGTTTTTCTTGATTTTTTTTCTTAAATTATAAAGCTATTATTCATTTTTAAGTATCAGCGTAAATTCAGAACATGTCACTTAAACCCGAGTTGCACGAGCAGTCAGATGAATTTATCTTATTTCCCTTGCTTGCTGCACATTTTAGAATTTTGGAGACTTACTGAAAGTGTATTTTAAATCTGTTACCTTGAATCATTCTTTTTTGAGAGTTTGAATTTTTTCTTTTCATATATTTTGGTGTAGGTAAAACAAGTTCAATTAAAATTAGGAATACTAAGGATTATAAAAATTTGTAGAAAAAAAAGTGAAAAGCTTAAAATAGTAAACATAAGGGTTTGGTTTTTTTTCTGCTTTCTATTTATTTCTGTATTTATTTAAAGTCTTCTCTTTGGTTTTATTTTTTTCCCCACAAAGACAAATATTGAAAACCAGGAAAGACTTGGAAAACCCAAAGCATTGATCAGTGTTTGACTGAAGCTTGCAGCTAGAAACCGCAGCTATTGTGAAACCGCAGCTATTGTGAAACCACAGAATGTGTTCTTTGCCAAGACTTGTGGGAATTAAAATCTGTACTGACCTTGAGTTTGTGGGTTTTGAATTTATTTTTTTATTATTATGTTTATTCATTTATTGAGATATTGAGAAATGCAGTACTTTGAAATAAACCAATCCTAGGAATATAATTTTTACAAGTAGAAATTTAGGTGTTTCTGCTTTTAGGCATATGGTATAGGAATAGTAACATTTTGGAGTGAGAACAAGCAAAGTGACAGGTGCTCTTGCTCATTAGAGTCAGTGTTAGCAGTCTACACAATACAGCTGCATTTACCACACTCAATCTCTAGCACAGCTGCAGAGGAACCGGGATTTCTGACTAACCAGGCATTCTGCTGCTCTCCTATACTGCCACCCCTCTCCAGTTACATGAGGAACTGAAATAAGGTGTCAAGTTTTGAATGTCATGTGACAGGAGTTACTAGCAACTGAGCAAGGCTGCTGGTTAATGCTGCTAGTTCAGAGTGGAGATGAAGTGACCTGTATGTTTTTAGAATGTGTGTAAAGTTTGACTGCTCATGTCAATTAATCCAAAGAAATACCAATAACAAAAAAGTAAAGGGTTAACAAAAAGAGGATGTGAAATCTCTGTGCTTGAAAATGTAAGAAAATATTCAATGCATAAAAAAAATTTCTTATGACTCTTAGGTCAACGTGGGATGTTATTACTAATGACCGCTAAAGTAAGAGTATAGCCTTGAGGATATTATGGCTTTAAATTTTTACAGATTGATCTATAAAGTTGTTACCAATGTATTGTTCATATTTTTATATTTCATTGTTGCATTTTTAGAATTATATCTTAACATTTTTCTCCTTTTTTTTTTTTTCTCTACAGTTTTGCATGTTACTGTGCTATTGTAGATTTCTCTTCAGGTCTATTCCTGTTTTTCCAACTACTGCTTTCTCCCCTGCCTTGGGTCAGCTTTTTTCCATGTTGTTCCATGTATATATATAGTACCTTGGTGTCTGTTCCATCCACTGTAAAAGCAGAGTTCTTGTTTTCTGCTTGTGTACAATTAATGATTACATAGGATTCTGTACCTTCTTTTCCTGTTTATTTACTGTTGGTATGTGCTTACAAGGTCATTCTTCACTTCTAATCTCATTTAAGATGATGTTGGTGATCTCAAGAAGATCATACTGCTGTTTAATGAGAAATGTTTATATATCTTTAATGAAAGCCTATAAAATACTGCTTTTCTGTTCCACTGCATAGATCTCATAGGAAAAAAGATTTTTGCCAAAACTCTTAGCTCTCTTTTCCGGTCAGTGAACTCACATGTGGACGAGGAATTTTGAGTTACAGGCATGGAAAATGCTGACAGCTTCGCAGCAGTTTTGAGTTTTTCAGTAAAATGATAACTACTTTTGTTCTGTTCCAGGAAGTAGCTTCTGAAACACTCCTCCGAATCCTGTGTTTAAAGATCCTAGGAGCTCTAACTCTATTTAGTATAATGTAGCTAACAAATGTGATAATAAAATTACAAGCTAACAGGATGTTATTTAATCTTGATATTAAACTAGGTAGATTTTCATCAGAATTGAGTTTTGTTTGTGAAAACTTGGAGATGGCATTGTTTTGTGAAGCTGCAAAACCAATGCAAACTCAATTGTAGAATGCTACCCCTGTAAATAAAGAAGGGAAGGCTAAATTAAGTAAAATATTAATAGACAAGTCTACATCTGACGTAGATTTTTCAGTTAGATTTTGTTTTAAGCACATAATTAGAATCAATGGAGCAGGACTGTCTTTAAGTTAGAACAACGTAAGTGGTGTATTGAGATATGTAGAGTGTTTCTTTACTATTAAAAAAAATGTGTTGCCTTCTAGAGTTATCATCATATTTTATTAATTAATAATTTTAATGCATGTAAGAACCTAGAAAGCTGTTAGACTAGTGAAAAGCAATTTATTATTCTTATTGTTCATTTGAAATGCTAATTAAAGGCATCAGAACGTTTTTTTTTTCTTCAGTTTACTGGTCAGAATTCTTTATTATATTAATCATCATATTTCACATAAAAACACGGTGCATTGTAGATGAGATTTTTTTCAGTTCACCTTGGCTAGAGATGGCACTGACAATGAAGCTTAGTTTAGATTTATCACAAGTAACATACTGCAAAAGAAAACCTTATTCAGATAAAAGAGTTTTCTGGCAAAACATTTCAAAATTGTTATCTGCTATCAAAATACTTACTTAAGTTACTTTGCCAACTGTAAATGCGAGGATGATCTTTCCAAAGTCAAAATTGACATCCTGGCCCTATACTCAATGGAGGACATAGATGATGAAGATGATTACTGCCTAACTTGGACACCTGCTTAGACTCATCTAGGTTGAATATATCTATTTTCCTGTATTGGTTACAGGAGAAAACTAGCTTTGACCACTGCCTAAGTTTTATATGACTTAACTTCTATTAAATAAGTCCTATTATTTTTCTTACAATCTTTTGGTTAAAAGAAGAAGAGAGGCTGATCAGAGCCAGGGTCTAATCCAACACCAAGATTCTGGGGGTATGAAATGTGTTGATACTTCTGACAGTTCTGGAAAAGCTGTTTCGCAATATTATTTATGTGAGTTTTGTAGATGCAGATTAGTGGATTACCGATGGTTTAGTAATGAAATACGTCATTCGTACGTAATTCTGATTTTGAAGGTTGTTAATTGTTTGTATTTGTTAGCTGTTGTGTTATGTAGAGTAGGGAAGTCCTTACATATAAAATACACCAAAGTAATAAATTTCTTTGTTGTAGGTCTGGGAAGTGTGTTGAATTAACCTAGGTTAAATACAGTGCAATGCCTTACATGTAACACAGAGCGGATTTAATTTGCAGTATGTTCTTGGTGTTCAATTCAGTTCAGTAACAGTCCAAACCTGAAATATATCCACTCTCAGTGGAGCTAGAAAAGAACCTAGAAAAAATAGCATGTGAAATCCACTGAAAAACTGCGTTGTGCTGGAAAGTTACAGTTGCATGATTTTTTTTTTCAGTCTTCCATTTGCTTACTGTTACACAATTTTGTCTAGTTAGTAATCTGCTATATTGGCAAAGCATTTTTGAAATATGCATTTCTTCCTCTTAAAAAGTAATGCCAGGCTCCAGTGTAAAATATTTCTAGTTTTCTGTCAGATGGCCTGGCAAACTCTCTCTCTCTCTCAATAATAAAAAAAAAAAAAAATCAAGTGTTTTAATGGCTTTCTTTGATCTGCCTTAGCTTGAGTGAAAACCAGAAAGAATATTTTATTGACTCTTTTATATGGGTACCTTTGTGTGTCTTGTGCTAAGCAAGAGAACAACAACAAAAATATATGTGTGTATATGTATAATATTTTGCAGGCAGCTTTCTCTTAGGCTTTTTAGAAAGCATAGCCATAGCTTAGAACATATTCAGGTGCCACTATTTACACTTAACAGAGATAATGAGCTACAAATTTTTATGAAGATTTATGTTCTTCAGTGAGCATAGTGCTTAATTTGTATTTTGTGGAGTGTGATATGCTTTGTTCCATGCATAGGTAATGTAATAGTATTATGTCAGTTTACCTTAATGCCAACTATTATGCCAGTTTAACCTGAACAGGTTGTTATTTTTTAGCGTCTTCTTAAGTAACACGAGTATTTTTTGTTTGATTTGAACATGTATAACAAAAATGTTAGCATGCATTGACTAGAATATACTACGCAAGTTTTTGTTCTTAACTACATATCCAACAGAAGATAGAAGTGGAAATGAGGGGAAGCTAACAAAAATAAATAAATAAAAATACTGCCATTAGCAGAGCCACAGCTGATTGTTTCACGTTCTTATGTGTAAGCTCAGTTTAGACCAAACATCAAGCTGTGGCCTATACTAGTTTATCCCTAATTTATTGTCTGCAGTATTAGCTGTGGCTGAAACCTCCTGGCAGACAAAAGGTTTTTTGAGTGCAGTTCATGCCCTGAACTCAAGTAGCTTTGTGGACTGAACTCAGTTTCTGGGAATGCCATCATAAAAGTTCCTGGATGGTGTGAGTGGAGAGCTGGGAAGGCTCTTCTGGACCCTCTGCACAGTGTAGATGCACATTGATGGAACAAGTTAGCCTTACATTCCTCTATTGCCATGCTGTGCATTCAGTTGTGGGTTACAAATGCAAGAGTATAATTTGTTCATGTATTTCAATACATTAAAAATTTGAAAAGTTTGGCCATTAGCAGCAAAATGGTATAGCTGTTTCTTAGAAAAAAATAAACATTTACAAATATTAGCATAAATAATTAAACATAAAGGCTCATTTTAGGCAGCTGGTTTTGTGTTGCAACCCAAAACACTGCACAGGTTTATACTTGTTCTTTCTGCAGTTACTCAATTCATATTTGTAACAAATGTGAAAAAAAAGGAAAAAACTGCATTTTCCCTCAAATGTAGCAACTCCATTTTCCAAAACTCTTAGGTGGTGTCCCTACCTCTTTTCTTTTCCTTTTTGTGTATGAAGGAAAAATAGGTCTGTAAAGCTTTCAGGCTTCTTCTTGCTGACATGTTTCTCATATGAGCCAGCAGAATACCTTATGCATCCTTATGCTTCTTACATTCCTCAATAGCCATATGGAATGAACTATGATCCAGCCCTTAATGTAGTAAATAACACGGACAGTATATTTTTGTGTTGTTTATGCAAATCTGAAGGGCACTGGCAATCTATGCTGATTGGTCTGAAATGTATGAATATATGTTGTATAAAATACATATTTAGACTTCTGCAATTCTACATATTGAAAAGGATATAAAATCCAGGCCACAAATACAGAATATTAAAAAAAAAAAAAAAAAAAAAAATCTAGCTATTCCACATATTTGTGCCTGGACATATGGTATATGTGCACACCTACTATTATTATTTATTTTTTTTACTGCTATCCAAGCTCACTAATACTAAATGATCCTTAGGAATAAATTCAACAAGACAGACTAGGAAAAAAAAGGTCTTTGATTTTTTAAATGTTCATATTTAAGACAGACACTAGCCTATGGTTTTTACACAACAAATTTTAAGAATAGGCAATAAAAGAAAAAAATGAGCCGGTTTAAATAATTCTGCCCATAACAATAGCCATGATGACTTGGTTATGATTTTTAAACCGTAGCTGTGAGGTCAACAGTGACTGCGTTTACATTAGTCTCTTAATTTGGATCAGGAATGTACCTTGAAATGAGTTTCTGGATCATCTGCACTAATCATGCTTTTCTCATGTCACTGACTGGTGTTGGAGTATGCAAGCTGTATTCCTTTTGGATGAAACTAAATTGGAAAATTGGAAATTGGAAACTGCATTCCAGAAATGCAGTTTACGTACTTTAGCATTTAGTGTTCAGTCTGCCTATGGGGCCAATTTAATGCCAGTTAAGTAAGATCTCTGAAATGCATCTGTTTTGGATGATGTATCCTGAATTAACAGTTTAACTCTACAGATCTGTTCTTATTGCATTGCTGTACTGGCTGCAGTACAGTAGTGCACACATAATATCATATGAACTGAACAAATTCATTTTTGTCTGAGATAACATCTGCTGTTCTTCTGGACTTTGTCACTTACCCCCTGCACCATAGGTTTCATGGGATTTTTCCATTCAGGAAATCGCAAGTTTATTATAACAAGAAAAATCAATGTAGGAGGGTAGAACAGAATGACTTATTGAAGTGTGAATGTGGATGTTATGGAAAAAAAAAAAAAAGACAAAAAAACACTCTAATTCTAACCAAACTTGATTTAACTTTTTTTTCCCAGGAAAGAACAGTAACAATTAGAAGACAGACTGTAGGAGGATTTGGATTAAGTATAAAGGTAGGATGTTTTTTTGGTCTTTTATTCCACATTACACAAAAAGTGTCTTTGTATATAGTTAATTTTAGTGGGGACAAATTATATTTCAGAGGACTAGAAACAATACAGCAAATATGTTCTAGAAAGTTAGCTTCTGTCACAATATGGCAACCAGTAGCTACATTGCCTTGTGGAACAGAAGGCAATGGAAAGATCATCCCATTAAGATTCAAGCCGAGCAGCTCTTTAATAAGATTTGATAGAAGAGTTGAAAAGTGTTTGCAACTGCACAGACTGTACTTTTGTTCAATAGCACTCTAATTTAGGTGGTTGTTAATGAATGTTAAATTACAGTGGCAGGTATAGGGAAGAGCCAATAAGTTCATAATAGGTTCTCCTACAAAGAATTTCATGTTACTTCAGTGCAATTCATTAGCTCGACAGAAAGCATTATTGCTTTCTCATAGCGCTTATTTTGCTTACAGATCAAGCAACTGTAGTGATTTATCATGTTACCATATTTTGCCTATCCTCAGTAAGAATTAAGAACATATGGAAGTGTGATTCTTTTCGAGGGACAGAGGGTTAATCATTTTTGTCATAAGCTTTCTGTAAATCTATATTGCTGCAATATTGAAAACCTTACCTTAGCTCTGAATCTCAGTGTAGAGATACAATGTTAATTTTATCTTCTAAACACAGCAGTCCTCAGCCTCAAAATGGCAATGGAAAAAATCAAGTGTACTTCACATGAATGCAAAGAGTCTTAAATTATGCATATTATGTGGAAGTATAGACTTTCCTGTGAACATCTGCTAGTACTGACCTTATAAGAAATGACTCAGAACAGGGAGTAATTTGCTTTTGTGTTGTCATTGATAAGAATATTGCTGAATAGAAATATTAGTTCTTAACAGCAAGTGCACCAAGATATATTTTATCTTGTTGACCCACTATGACCTCTGTGCAAGGAAAACATTGCTATTTTGTGGCCAAAACTTCCCATGTGTTTAGTCAACGGTATACAAGTTATTTTCTTGCAGTGTCATTATAGGTTACTGTTCTCTGAATAAAGATGCAGTAATGCATGTCAGTGTAAGATAAAGTATATGGGTGATTGAGGTTGTTTTTAGTTAGTAGTAAGAAATAGCTGCTTACAGTAAGGATTTTTGAGGTTTGGGAAGCAAATCTCACGAAGTTTATTAAAGTTGACTAAAATTGATTTGTTTAGTTATATAATACAAGAGGTTATATTTTAGAATTAAAATTGTGGGGAAAAAAAAAAGTCAAGATCACCTTGCATTTAAGTATCAGGTAAATTAAAGAAAGTAAAATATCACAGAGAAATATAAATTAAAAAGTGAATGAGCAGATGGTCTTTCTTAAATTAGTGGCATTTTTAAAGCAAGATTATTAGATTCAGACTGTTCTGAATAAACTTCTTGGAAGTTGCAACAGTACTTAAAAGTGCCAAAACAAACTATGGATTTTTCAGACTGTGAATTCAGCCTAGGAGGGTAGTTCTCTTTTTATGCATTTATGAAAGACCTAACATTCCATATAAATTGAATAAAGTCATGTTTCAATTTAAAAAATCTATATTAAAAACTATATTGAGTGTATTAGAAACAACTGCAAGAGAACTTACAAACCATGGCATTATATTATTTTACTGAAATGTATTTTCTTGTTTTATTGCATAAATGTTTTAATCAAAATTTATCTAGGTAGTAGAGCTACATAAATTCAGGTTTGAATAGGTATTTTGTTTTCAGTTTTTGGAATGACTAATGACCAGATGATGATTGTTAGTTATTCTAACAGATATCCCTTCAACAGATGTCATTAAGTGGACAGATCTCTTTCAACAAAAGAAACTCAAACTCCCTTGGATGACAAGAATTCCATGGTCTGGCATATTCTGTAGATGTGTATCAAGCAATATGTTTCTTCCTTCTCTAAAAACCAATGAACCTATTTTGCTAGATTCCCCTTTTTTTTTAATTTTTTCTTTTTTGTAATCCCGTGTCTCAGAGGAGAAAAAAAAAAAAAAAAGAGATGACCAATTTGGATAGCCAACACAATCTAAAATAAGTACTTGTTATACACTTCTATTATGGCATTTAGCTACCAGTAAGAGACAGAACTGGAACTTAACGTAATACTTTTTGCAATTTTTAGGTATGCTGTGCAGTGTCAGTGTCATATTCTGAAAAGTGACAGTTTCCTGTTTTAAAAGGTACCAATCAATCTTCCCTTTGCAGATGAGTAATAGTCGGTTACTTTGTTTTGCTTTGTTCTGGAAGATTCCTGAACCTTAATTAAAAAATATTTATTTTAATAATAGAAAAAAAATATATATCTTTTTAATTAATGCCTTAAAGTAGAGTTCTACAAATCAGCCTGTGGGAAATGGCCAGTACAAGAACCAAACCTACTGAAAACACATTATGAAGTTTACCTCACAGTATATTCAGGGAGTCTTAACGTACACTAGTTTTCTCTCTTTGGGATCTAGGAGACATAATACCGACTTCCCAAAATAAAACCCATAGCTCATATTTTGGACCTAGGCAAAATGCTAGCGGTGGAGAAAAACAAGGGAGATTCTGTACCTGATCCTGACCGATCCATTTCCTGTGTCTTGTGTTTGTTCTGATTGTTGGCACGTGTGTACACACTCACACAGAAACACATGGCTAATGTAGAGCAGTGTGTATGCTGAGATGTTGTATTGCAACTTTGGAAAGTTCCTACACCTTCCAGAGATGGAGTAGTACTGCAAAAGGTATTTACCAGGAGCTAAATTTCTACATACATCTGAAACGCCAAAGCAGCTTAATTTTGTTTGTCCAAGAAGGTTAGGTTTTTCTCCTGTCTTGGTGCCCACAAGCCAGCTCCACCACTGCCATAGTTTCTTGTGTACCTTTTAAGAAAAAAGCATCACTGATCACTTTTTTGTTTTAGGACTTGGTCCCGAGCGCTGCGGTGATTCACGAAGACCTCTTCACAGGGGCAGTGAAGTAGGCAGCTATAGCTGGTCAGCCATCTTAAGTCAAGTCAGCCATCTTAAGTCAAGTCAGCCATCTTAAGTCAGCCATCTGTGTGCTTGTTAGTCAGCACACTGGATCGAATTCATCTCTGCATTAGGGCTTCTGGAAAGGCCTGAGGATTTACGTTTTGGCTGTGGTGTATTTCAAAGGATGCCTTTCATCTGAGATGTGAGTTACACTAGGGCAGTGATTAGTGACTCTCACTTTAAAGTATTTGCTTGTGCTTTGATAGGAATTTGTCAAGTTTTAGCATTGAGCTCTAGGGTATTGTTTCTTTTTTTTTTTTTTTTCTGCTAAACACCTGTTTGCTATCAGAAATCTCACATGAGCAAGTCGCTTATTAATTAAGTTTTGGAAGTGTCTTGTCCCACCTTAAATATTCTAGAAAAAAAAACCTAAAATATATATATATTTTTACTATCATTATTTTTCTTGCAGAGTAGAAGGACAAAAAAGTTAATAATTCTAAAATGAAACTCCCCATTTTTCTTTTGGTGACTTGTATATTCTACTTGTCTCTTCTTTTGTGTTTGAACTTTCATGTTCCAACTGAAGTTGTAAAAATCAGATTCAGCTAACTGCTTAAAAAACTGCTTGCAAAATTCATTTTTACATAAGATCCAAAGCTAAGCCCTTTTAAAAATTGATTGTAATCCAGTCTTTGTGAGTTTGATAGAACAAAAAATACTGTTTTGTGTTTTGCTGTACTTCATTTTACTGAAGTTAATGGTAAAAATTTAATTACATTTGGAGCAGAACTGATCTATTCCACACTATTCAGAAGAAATTATTTTCTCGTTTCTGAAGTCCCTTTAGAACTCTCGTTAATAAACCTCTGTGAGAAGGAATAGCCATGGAGAAATAGCCATATAGAAATTGAAGGGTATAGTATATTTCACTCATCACATCTCTGACGAGTTTGAGTTGCTGGGATTTGACAAGAAGCTGCGAAGTGTATGACTTCTGAAAGAACATCATGTCTCTCAATAATTGGAGAGAATGTAGTGTTCTTGAGGAAATAGGCAATAAAAGTTCATTAAATAAATTAAGGTTTTCACTTACAGTGTGACTTCTGGCTACCAGAACTCTGTACAGGGACATTTTCTTGTATCTGTTTTAGTCTTTTTTTGCTGAGACTGTTTGACTTCTCAGTTTGACTCCACCAAATTATCTGTAAAGCAACTGTCTTGCTTACACCTATGAAGATACTTAGGTGATTCTCCTCCTCTTCATTCATTTTGTGATAATCTTTTTTTATGAACAAATTTTCTCTGCATTTCAAGCAGAAGTAGTTTAAAAAAAAAAAAGTTAGTGCCAATTAATAGATGAATCATCTAGGTTTATGTTTGCAAATCTATCTTTTCATTTTCAAAGATGTGTACTGGTGGAATTTGGTTTTGAATGTGTTATGGAAGTGACAGTTTGGTTCCTGGTACACTATTACATTGAACAGAAAAGTTGCAAAGGGCCAAATAACATTAGAACATTATTGTACATATTGTTTAATTGCTGTCATGATACTTGGCACAATTTTTGCTTATGACATCTAGCATTCTCTAAGACAGTTCATGAGCACAGTTCAGAACATTACATGGACCACTCCCAGTAGACAAAGTGTATAAAGTCATGCTATTACAACTGGGAAAAGAGTTTAATTACATAGACATGAGCCATGTTGAGACACTAGATGTTAAGGCTAAAACGGGCAGGGCTGTCTCAGCAGAATAAATGTTACCTTTTAGTATGAAATAAAAATGTCCATATATTCAGCTAATGTGAGGTACTGCAGTTCCCACTTGTTGCACACAATGTTCTTTATACTATAAAACTCTGAGGATGCTGAAATCCACTGATTGATACCAGTTTTTTAGACATCCTCAGTCTCTAAAAGCAAAGCAATAATTTTCTATTATACTTGGAGCCAAAACTGAAAACAGCCTTTGTCAAGAAAAAATTTTTCATTTTGGTTAACCTTTTCTTTTTTCCTCATGTGACTGAACTTCAGAGAAAAAGCTTTAATATGTAAAAACTGGGATAAGAAACAATCTTCAGATCGGTATCGTGTGACACTTAGAAAGGTGGTGTGGGTGACCTTTAAACTAATGGCCAAAGTCCAGGACTGTGAGCTTCAAACAGCTGCCAGTGATTGAAGATTGCTTTGCTTCTTTTAGCAGGACCAGTTCTGGAGGTGGGCAGCTACCTTTAGTCCTGGCTAATACTTCCACAACTTGTCTGGTTAAGGAACAATGGCAAAGAAAATTTGCATTGTGAAGATCAGTGGTAGAGTCTGTTTGAGGGCTGAACTATTAAGCCTTTAGCAACATTAATTGACATGTATTATTTCCTTCCACTGGTCTGGGGTTGAAAGGGGGTGGGGGGTTGTTAAGCAATAGAAAAATAACCGATGTTCACAGAGCTTTCTGAAGTAGTATATCTTTAGAGCCTGTAAAGCCAGACATGCATGTACTTTTTATTTTACAGAGAATCAAATAGGAAGAATGCAGGATGCAAGGCTGCATTGTCAATCAGAAGTAATATTAAGTAACATATTGCAAGAATACGTTTACTTGCTGTAAATTGTTGAAGATGACTGGGTATAGATATCTGGTCAGCTATATTCTCTTTCCACATATGAATTTTTGTATCTTAGAACAGCAGGCAATACCTTCTTTATTTAAAAATATTAAAAAATATATTTTTATTTTAAAAAAATTTATTTTTTTAAATAAATATTTAAAAAATATTTAAAGATTTTAAAGGAATTGTTCATACTGGCTAGATGGGGTTGCAGTGAAAAGAGGTTTTTTTTTTTTTTTTTCAGCAGGGCATTTCTGGATGCTTCTTCAAAACTGCAGTGTAAGTGGAGTTAGATATAGTGGGTGAGAGAGGACAATATAGTGTTGTTTTCGGAATAACATTAATATCCCTCTTTACCAGAGAATTGAGTTTAAGGAGGGAGAGAGGCCAGTTTACTGGGGGAGGGGGAAGTTAGTAATGTTGAGTTTTAGACCTTGCGCTAGCTGAACTTCAAATATCCTGGAAAGTGCAATATATGTGTAACATATTGGAGGCTTAGGGAGGGAACTGGCACAATGATTTTTCTGTTTGTTTGAACACTACAGAAGTTAAATGTGCATGTGGCTGAGGAAACCTCTGAAGAGAGTAGGGTGATCCTTATAAACTTAGTGAGCTTGAACTGGTAATCTTAGGTGAAGCCAACCTTTATGGTTGCTGTTCCTCTGATGAAAACCATCAAAAGATATTTAGCAGGTTATAATGCTACAGATTGTTTGGTTTGAATACCTTTCGAAACCTGACTGAAATGAAGGTAGCCATCTGTGGAGTGAACACTCAATCCATACAAGAAATATCAATATGTTCTGTGTTTGCAATGCCAAAAGAACTTTACGTGTAGACAAATAATTGTCTATTATTAGTGCGATCCCTACTAACTCTTAAGTTTTTAGTACCATTTGTATTGATTGTTGCTACCAGATGGAACTTTAATCCTATGGGAAATTTAGCTTGTTTCCTTGCATTCATCTAGGACGCATATGCAGTGGCAGAGATGAGAAGTTCTTCCTTTGCTCAGGTTTAAAATTTAAAGACTTTACGAGTCTGTCCATACACAGAGAGAGCCGCAGAAACATGTTTTCTATGGTTTTCTTCTTCTCTGTTCCATGACAGAAATAGCTGTTGAGTGCAGATGTCTGTTCAGTTTCAAACAGTTGGTTATTGAACGAAGAAGGGGATATGTACTAATCCTTAGACCATCAAAATATCCAGGTCAGTCCATTCCACACAATGAAACTGGGTGCCAGGACCTAAGAAGGCCAGTTTCCAAAGAAAAATTTGTCTGCTAAAGAGAAGAGTAAGCAAACATTTAACTAGGATTCTTAGGCAAAATGACAGTGTGACAGGCTGTCATTTCTGATGATCTGAATTTGTACAGGTTACATGCACTCTGGCACTTTGATGCTATGTTCAGAGGAAGAAAAATAGTTGTGGCTCTGTTATATGCTTTTTCATTTTCTTTCCTTCTTTCTTACTTTTTTTCTTTTTTTTTCTTAGTGTCCTTTTTACTTAAGGTTTCTTTTTAATACTTTGAGCATCATGAATGTTTCCAGTCCCACAAGGATAAATTGAATGAAACAACAGCATTGAATTGCTGTTGAACTGTTGAATTATCATCCAGCTTTCCTTTATTTTCCCACATTTATTGAACACCTACTGTTCCATTTCTTAATGTTTTCTTTTCTGTCGCTTGTTAGTTATCCCACAGCTTTGCTCACTCTTTGTGCATGTGTGACAGAAACGGAAACAAATAAAGGCTGCTTTTGAGATGAAAGTCCAAACTTGCCTTTCTTGGGTTTTGGTTTACCTGTTTCTTACCAGCATGAAAACAGAGTGGTCACAGCATGGTTTCCATTGTGGTGTTATGGCCATTCTGCCTTTGTAGGACACAGTTTCATACATTAAACTACCCGGACTCTGCAGAAACTGATGTCCTTCTTCAAGTCTTGTAGAATTTTGAACATCATCCAATTCACTTCCTGAGGTAGTGATGGCAACTGATAGCTTCTGTAGGTGAGGCAATAAGAAATTAATCCCAATCAACTCTTAATTAGAATGAAGAAATGGAGAAAAAAGACGAAAATGTAGGATCAGAATTATTTTCTTGGTCTCTCTGAAAGCTACGCTTACAGAAAGGGTAAAATATAATTTTAAGCAAAAATATTTCCAGTAACTCATGAGATTTCCATTTATTCTATTTTCAGGGTGGAGCAGAACATAATATTCCAGTGGTCATTTCTAAGATTTCCAAGGAACAAAGAGGTGAGTGTCAGATTATTACACTATGTTTTGATATGCTCCTTAAAGCAAGGTGCCTCAAGTCCTGCCTTCAGGAAGTGTTAAATAGATGCTATTGATGTACTATTTCTCTCTTCATGACATCAAGATCTCTCTATTCTTTAGAACTATTTTATGTAACATACAGAACTTATATTTGGAATAGCTTTTTTTGTTTGTTTTGTTTTTTTAACACTGTCTTCAAACAATTATTTCTTAAAAGTTCTTGTAAAGTGTAATTTTAAGGGGAAAAATAGGAAGCCATTTAGGGAATGAAAATATTTTACAAATTTAAGTACTGAAAAATTGAATAATTCTGTCTTATATTTCTCAATTGTTATTGCCAGAAAGCAGTAGCAGATCAAAAGTTTGGCCTTTAAAGCATGTGAATACAAAAAGAGAATGTCTGTCTCTTTATACTGAGTTGAGTAGTAGGGTAGTACTCAGACAGGAGTGGGTAGTGGCAGAACCTTGATAATACCCAATGTTACTTCAACATTAGATGCTGTGCTATGTAAACCTTCGCAGCAACTGATACACAGCAAAACTGGTACTGCATTAAGGTCTTAACCGTGCTTATTATTTAACCGTGCTGTTTTGAAATTGTTAGAATGATATAGTATGTGCTAGGAAAATGGCTAGTTGTTAAAAAGCTCATGATGTGCTCAATGATGAGAAATGCAGCAATGCTGTGAGTCAGTAGTTCTAGAATGTATTTATTTTCTCTGCTATGTTTTTGTATATTTGTGTTCATATGTGTAAGGTCAGAAACTTAAACTTGGAAGCATTTTCCTCCATCTGTAATGCAATAATTCTGGAATGCTGCCTCTGCTCAATTAAAAAGCTTGAGTATAAGAAAAAATGTCATATTCACCCACATACTGCAGATAAAGAAAGGTACAGGGGAATCTTGGAATATTGGGAATTGAAATTTGACCCCTAAACCTAGAAGTTGCATGTAAAGAGGCTACAGAGTAGCATGGAATTAGTCGCTAGGGAAAGCAATAAGGTTAACCTTAAGAAGTTATACTTGTGACTCCATTTTTTTCAGTATAAATATAAGTACGTAATACCTAATAATGTGGCATATATTGCATATAGTAGCTATTAAAAATCTTTTAAGCACTGCAGGAAAAATAAGAAACGTAGACCCAAGTTTAATTGAGCACACAAATGTGCACCCTGTTTTCTTTTATTATTGTTGTTGTTATTATTATTATTATTTTGCTATAATAACTGATGCAGTATTTCTAACCTCAATACATAGTTGAGTTATAAACTCCATTATTGCTTTATATAAAAATACTGCTGATTTTTAGAGAGCTAGTCATGAGGGACACCTCTTATGTAGAACGAGACTATGCAATTGTCATGCCATGTGTCTGTGCTAGGCATCTTGGATACAGAAAATGCAGTTTAACCCAGAGCCTGTAACTCAAAGCTTTGGAGGCTTAGTTCTGCCCTCTTACCAGCGGCATTCCAGTTTTGTTGTGTTTTTTTTTTTTTTTTTTTTGGACCTCTAAACAAAAATATGTCAGCTGATGCATTTCTGAAAACCAGCATTATACATAGAGTGCTTAGGTCATGTACAAATGTTCATATATATAAGCCCTGTGTCTAAAGCAGAATATTATATGCATTTATTTTAAAAACAAAAAAAACCACACCGTACCCATATTTTTTTATCCTCCAATAATTTAAGCATTCTTTGCTACATCTAGCCTAATAAAGTCAGTTCTTCAAACATATTGAGTATCATAATTTATATGAATATTGATGCCAGTCTTACAACTCATGTAAAGAAGTTAAAATTAGTTAGATCAAGTCAAGTTTCAGACTTTCTAGACAGCATCTTCTGTGATGTTTTGGAATGCTATAGATAAATAATTTCATGTTTTCTGTTAACATTCATAATCAAAGATGCAGGATCTAAAGATTCTTTGGTAAAAGCTTGCAAATTAAAAGTTGTCCTTCATAAGTAGGTCTGGAGTCTCTATATTGTTTTTTCCTCAGAACTAATAAGAAATAATCTCTCTCAGGCAAATAGGACCTAGTTCCACAGTCATTCTCTGTTCAGAAAAAAATGCCATACCTCACCATAATGGCCCAAAAGATGCTAGAGACTGACGGAGGATGTTTCAGAGTCTTGGTACTTGAGATGGGTAGCCTCCTTCATTGTAACACTGATATGCTGGTGTTTGGGGGTTAAAAAAAGAATCCAAATAATTTATTTAGAAGGTGTTTTTTTTTTTTTTTTTAAAGAATCTGGAAAAACATTAAATGAAGTAGGAATACAAGTACAAGAAATATGGGATGTTTTGTGCAAAACAAATGAAAAATATGCTTTTTGTTTTCAGCGGAACTTTCAGGTTTGCTCTTTATAGGAGATGCAATTCTGCAGGTGAGTAAAATGGCAAGTTCCTTTATTTATATTTTTCTAGAAAAGTGAAATGAAATCTATACTTATGAAATGTAGAGTAAGTCTTCTCTTTATTTTTTTAATAACAGATTAATGGAATTAATGTGAGAAAATGCAGGCATGAAGAAGTGGTGAGCTTTTCTGATTTTTAGTCTACTTTCTGTATTTTGTAGATATTGAAATTATAGCAGTGCACTTGTATCATCTGTATTATTGTTATATCTAGAAAAAAAACTGTACATTCTAGCATGGTAAAACTGATCTTAGTAGGCTTGTTATAATTACTGCCCTCAGATAGGTTTTTCTGTATTAAAGGTGATTATTTTATTATGAGGATATTAGTTGTACATATTCTGAACATTCTTCTTCTGGCTTATACCTATTAAATTTCAGCAGTGCTACACCTTTCTGGCTGTGTGAGGTCATTTTAATTTCAAAAGCTGTAATTTGCACTATGTTGGAATTTATTTATTTTAAAAAGACAAAAGAAAACACTGTTTAGCAATCAAAACAAAACTATTATTCTGGCTTCCTTTCTCTGGCTGTTACTTACAAGGATGCTCTCCTTCCTCAGTTGAGCCATAAGGGTTTAAAAGAATAGTGAATTGAGATATGATCTAGAGAAGTCGTGTATTTATTTGAGAGCTCTGTAGTAGGCTAGTTCCCTTGGTATATCAGCTTTAGTAAAAGTGTCATATATTTTTGTTATGTTTGTCTTTTTGAGTCTACTTAAGTACTTTCAGAAGTAAGAAACACTATACTTCTGAAAATAATGCCAGAACAGAGAAGATTGCCAAAGAAGTTATCCTTAAATCCTGCATAGGTACATATAATTTATTACCTGTAAAGCTTACTTTGCCAATTCAAAAATTTAGTATTTAATACTATAATCTACGACAGATCATTATTAACATGTGTGCTTTTTATACCTGAATGGCATACATTTAAAGGTTAATTTCTGATGAACAAATTAGTGCAGGCTGAAAGCTTAGATCAGTGCACTCTTCCATCTCTCAGAGTGCATTTGTGCACTGGTTTTGTGTTGCAAATCGTGCATCATTCTTTAGAGCCTTAATCCACCTTCTGCGTACATAGGCTTACAACCATATTTGCAGTAGTTTTAAACTTTGGCTGTGCAACAGTGATCAGATTTTAATCTTTTATAAGCTTACTATAGTTGTTTGGTTTAATGTGCATTAATATGGTAAATTTCTCAATGGGATTTCAATGGGGTGTTGGATTTTCAAGACATTAAAACAATATATTAATAGAAGTGCAGAGTTGCACATGCAAAGGCAAACTGAAAACTGGAAAGTTTAATCAAATGTGCCCAAAGGGGCAGGCAGATTGACATAGAGTAGCAAAGTATTGTTGTGTATAAAGCAAACTTTAACCTTTCTATCCTACATAACCTGCTTCTCAGACTCCTTATAGATAATTCTTTCTGAATGATGATAATAAAAAGAAAACATCCTATCTTACCAGTTTTGAATGTATCGTTGTGTGATCTGCAGCGGAGGAGTTCTAAAACCAATATTAAAAAAAAAAAAAAAAAGGCAAATGAACTCTGATAATCTCCTAATATTTTTCAGATACATTCACTTTCAAGTGATATATATGTATGTGGATTAAATTTGTTTTAAAGCCTGAGTATAATCTCTACTGCTATAGTAGTTGTATATAATTATATATCTGTTTATACATTGTTCATTTGAGTGTGATTTTAGGTATAGCCCTGAGTAAAGAGCAAGTACAGAAACTGTTTTGCCAGCAGGAGTTAGAGGTGGATTTTGTTTGCAGCATGCCCTGTGGAGTTTGAGTTGTTCTAGCACTCCTGTCTTGCAGAGTCTTTATTGAATACGGGATCCATAGCTCTAATCTCAAAGTAATAGAGAAAATAGGAAGTATGGGGGTTATACTTCCTCACAGCAGAGAGAGGAACAGCAATGGAGACTTAATTTTCAATCCTTATCACATCTAGGTACTTTTAAAATGCCTATGCAAGTTTCATGAGCTTTGTTTCATTCTGATTTTATTTTATTTTTTGTAACTAATTAAGACATAGCAGGTATCATGTGAGATTATATTGATGTTTTGCTTTGTCCTGAGGTCTTAGAAAATACTTACTGCAAAAAATTTCATAGTAGTTTATAGTGTGTGAAGCTGAAACTTCCCATAGGAAATTCAGACTTGTATATGTATCTGCAGTTCGAATCTTGTTAATGTTTATTCTTGTTCTTTTCTAGATCCAACACTTCTTGCTGTTTACAGAAACATTTTAAGCAAATGTCCTAACTTCATAACTCTGTAATGAAAAAATCTGCATCATAATCAGTGCAGCTTATGATATTACACCAGTGACAATCGGCTCTAGTATTTCACCATGCTGTTTTTATTACACTACACAAATAAGATTATTTTTCCATTTGAATTTCAAAATTAAGTAGTTTTATCAGATTAAGGCTTTCTTTCATAGCAGGGAGAATCTTTCCTCGTTATACGGTAAATTTAGTTGGCTTAACAGTTGTGGGCGCTCTTGTTGTCCTTTGTTGTCTGCCATTAGTTATTCAATCTGGTGATGTAGCATTCAGTGATGCACAGGTCATCTTATTCCGCAAGTATACTATAACCTGAAGCCTGAGTATGACAAATCGATATATAGATAATACACTTATAAGGCTGGATATGTAGGTTTATTCATTTCCAGTATACCTTACTAGAAGTATCTGCTCAGTTCCTTTCTGAATTTTCTTAGCTTTAGGTGAGTCACTTAATTTTGAGTTTATTTTTCTGTTTGTAGAAGGTGAAGATATTATTCATTACCATGAAAAGATACTATGAGTTTCTATCAAAGACAGAATGTCAGCTTGTTATTCAGCTTGGATTTTAAAGAATCCCATCTGAGTACAACATAACGTTGCTTCACTCCAACAGCTGTCCTTTGGTGAAATAAATACATGCTGTCTGTAGTGAAATATTGGCACAGGGAGAGGTTGGGGAGGAGGGGGATTTATAATTTTCTTTAAAAATATCTCCCAATATCATATTGGCAGTTTCTCTCCAAAAGTATAGTCTCAGGTTGGATTTGGAAGTAGGGAGAGTCTGTTACATCCTTTAATTTACATGAATTTGTGCTTTTTCTATTCTAGATATATTCATTATTTCTTTGACTTTTTTTTTGACTCTCCTTAACATTTTACAAGACTGTTTGAAAGCTGATATTAGGAATAGTATGCATAGACAGTCATATAAGTTTAGGCTTCTGTCTGATGAATTTGGTCCTATAGTGCATAAGGTGTCAATCCACACACCTAGTCTTTTAAGGGCTCACAATTAATATGGTAATTCATAAGGCTAGAAACTAATACATCTGTAGCCTGGAGACTAATTCATCTGTAGACCTTACCTCCACTTAATGTTCAAACATATAGATAGGCAATCAGCAGTATAATGCTGTTCTTGCAACACGTGGATTTTTTTGGTGGTTCTAGGG